>NW_027094495.1:0-89562 GCF_029207755.1 Chamaea fasciata
GGAGTTCTTCCAGATGCAAGCTGCCACAAGCTGGAAACGTGGCTTCTCTTGGAGGGCCAAAAACCTCCTACAAACTGACATCAGGCACCTGGGCAGCTGACTTTACTTACCCCTGGAAACAGGCCATCCTTTGTGCCCAACTCCCTCTTGCCGGGCACCTGGCCTCTGCCACCTACAATCCCGAACGGAACAGGATTTCTTCCAGATGCAAGCTGCCACAAGCTGAAAGACTGGTTTCCCATGGAGGACCAAAGGCCTCCTACAAACTGACATCAGGCACCTGGGCAGCTGACTTTACTTACCCCTGGATACAGGCCATCCTTTGTGCCCAACTCCCTCTGCCGGGCACCAGGCCTCGGCCACCTGCAATACCGAACAGATCAGGATTACTTCCCGATGCAAGCTGCCACAAGCTGGAAGCCTGGCTTTCCATGGAGGAACAATAGCCACCTGCAAACTGACATCAGGCACCTGGGCAGCTGACTTTACTTATCCCTGGAAACAGCCCATCCTTTGTGACCAACTCCCTCATCCGGGCACCCAGCTCCGGCCCACCTACAATCCCGAACGGAACAGGATTTCTTCCAGATGCAAGCTGCCACAAGCAGGAAGCCTGGCTTCCTATGGAGGGCCAAAGGCCTCCTACAAACTGACATCAGGCACCTGGGCAGCTGACTTTACTTACCCCTGGAAACAGGCCATCCTTTGTGTCCAACTCCCTCAGCCGGGCACCCAGCTCCGGGACTCCTACAATCCCGAACAAAACAGGATTTCTTCCAGATGCAAGCTGCCACAAGCAGGAAGCCTGGCTTCCCATGGAGGGCCAAAGGCCTCCTAGAAACTGACAATCAGGCACCTGGGCAGCTGACTTTACTTACCCCAGGAAACAGGCCATCCTTTGTGCCCAACTCCCTCAGCCCGGCAACTGGCCTCGGCCACCTACAATCCAGAACGGAACAGGATTTGTTCCAGATGCAAGCTGCCACAAACTGGAAGCCTGGCTTCCCATGGAGGGCCAAAGGCCTCCTACAAACTTACATCAGGCACACCTGAGCAGCTGACTTTACTTACCCCAGGAAACAGGCCATCATTTGTGCCCAACTCCCACTGCCGGGCACCAGGCCTTGGCCACCTACAATCCCGAACGGAACAGGATTTCTTCCAGATGCAAGCTGCCTTGAACAGGAAGACTAGCTTCCCTTGGAGGGCCAAAGGCCTCCTACAAACTGACATCAGGCACCTGGGCAGCTGACTTTACTTACCCCTGGAAAGAGTCCATCCTTTGTGCACAACTCCCTCTGCCGGGCACCATGCCTTGGCCACCTACAATCCCGAACGGAACAGGATTTCTTCCAGATGCAAGCTGCCACAAGCAGGAAGCCTGGCTTCCTATGGAGGGCCAAAGGCCTCCTACAAACTCAAATCAGGCATTTGGGCAGCTCACTTTACTTTCCTCATGAAACAGGCCATCATTTGTGCCCAACTCCCTCTGCTGGGCACCTGGCCTCGGCCACTAACAATCCCGAACAGAACAGGATTTCTTCCAGATGCAAGCTGCCACAAGCAGGAAGCCTGGCTTCCCATGGAGGGCCAAAAGGCCTCCTACAAACTGACATCAGGCACCTGGGGAGCTGACTTTACTTACCCCTGGAAACAGGCCAACATTTTTGCCCAACTCCCTCTGCCGGGCACCAGGCCTTGGCCACCTACAATCCCGAACGAAACAGGATTTCTTCCAGATGCAAGCTGCCACAAGCAGGAAATCTGGCTTCCCATGGAGGGCCAAAAGCCTCCTACAAACTGACATCAGGCACCTGGGCAGCTGACTTTACTTACCCCTAGAAACAGCCCATCATTTGTGTCCAACTCCCTCAGCCGGGCACCCAGCTCCGGACTCCTACAATCCCGAACAAAACAGGATTTCTTCCAGATGCAAGCTGCCACAAGCAGGAAACCTGGCTTCCCATGGAGGGCCAAAGGCCTCCTACAAACTGACATCAGGCACCTGGGCAGCTGTCTTTACTTACCCCTGGAAACAGGACATCCTTTGTGCAAAACTCCCTCTGCCGGGCACTTGGCCTCGGCCACCTACAATCCCGAACGGAACAGGATTTCTTACAGATGCAAGCTGCCACAAACTGGAAGACTAGCTTCCCTTGGAGGGCAAATGTTCTCCTACAAACAGACATCAGGAACCTGGGCAGCTGACTTTACTTACCCCTGGAAACAGTCCAACCTTTGTGCCCAACTTCCTCTGCCGGGCACCAGGCCTTGGCCACCTACAATCCCGAAACAGGAGTTCTTCCAGATGCAAGCTGCCACAAGCTGGAAACGTGGCTTCACTTGGAGGACCAAAGGCCTCCTACAAACTGACATCATGCACGTGGGCAGCTGACTTTACTTTCCTCATGAAACAGGCCATCATTTGTGCCCAAATCCCTCTGCCGGGCACCTGACCTCGGCCACCTACAATCCCGAACGGTACCCGGGAGTTCATCCAGATGCAAGCTGCCACAAGCAGGAAACGTGGCTTCACTTGGAGGGCAAAGGCCGCCTACAAACTGACATCAGGCACCTGGGCAGCTGACTTTACTTACCCCTGGAAACAGCCCATCCCTTGTGCCCAACTCCCTCTGCCGGGCACCTGGCCTCGGCCACCTACAATCCCGAACGGAACAGGATTTCTTCCAGATGCAAGCTGCCACAAGCTGAAAGACTGGTTTCGTCCATGGAGGACCAAAGGCCTCCTACAAACTGACATCAGGCACCTGGGCAGCTGACTTTACTTACCCCTGGATACAGGCCATCCTTTGTGCCAACTCCCCTCTGCCGGGGCACCAGGCCTCGGCCACCTGCAATCCCGTACATATCAGGACTACTTCCCGATGCAAGCTGCCACAAAGTGGAAAACAAGCTTCCCTTGGAGGGCCAAATGCCTCCTACAAACTGACATCAGGCACCTGGGCAGCTGACATTACTTACCCCTGGAAAAAGGCCATCCTTTGTGCCCAACTCCCTCATCCGGGCACCCAGCTCCGGCCACCTACAATCCCGAACGGAACAGGATTTCTTCCAGATGCAAGCTGCCACAAGCAGGAAGCCTGGCTTCCCATGGAGGGCCAAATGCCTTCTACAAACTGACATCAGGCACGTGGGCAGCTGACTTTACTTATCCCTCTAAACAGGTCATCGTTTGTGCCCAACTCCCACTGCCGGGCACCTGGCCTCGGCCACCTACAATCCCGAACGGAACCGGAGTTCTTCCAGATGCAAGCTGCCACAAGCTGGAAGCCTGGCTTTCCATGTAGGAACAATAGCCACCGGCAAACTGACATCAGGCACCTGGGCAGCTGACTTTACTTACCCCTGGAAACAGCCCATCCTTTGTGTCCAACACCCTCATCCGGGCACCGAGCTCCGGCCACCTACAATCCCGAACTGAACAGGATGTCTTCCAGATGCAAGCTGCCACAAGCAGGAAGCCTGGCTTCCCATGGAGGGCCAAAGGCCTCCTAAAAACTGACATCAGGACACCTGGGCAGCTGACTTTACTTACCCCTGGAATCAGGCCATCCTTTGTGCCCAACTCCCTCAGCTGGGCACCCAGCTCCGGCCACCTACAATCCCGAACGGAACAGGATTTCTTCCAGATGCAAGCTGCCCTTAAAACAGGAAGACGAGCTTCCCTTGGAGGGCCAAAGGCCTCCTACAAACTGACATCAGGCACCTGGGCAGCTGACTTTACTTATCCCTGGAAAAAGGACATCCTTTGTGCCCAACTCCCTCTGCCGGGCACCTGGCCTCGGCCACCTACAATCCCGAACGGAACCGGAGTTCTTCCAGATGCAAGCTGCCACAAGCTGGAAACGTGGCTTCACTTGGAGGGCCAAAGGCCTCTTACAAACTGACATCAGGCACGTGGGCAGCTGACTTTACTTACCCCTGGAAACAGGCCATCCTTTGTGCCCAACTCCCTCTGCCGGGCACCTGCCTCGGCCACCTACAATCCCGAACGGACAGGATTTCTTCAGATGCAAGCTGCCACAAGCTGGAAGACTGGTTTCCCGTGGAGGACCAAAGGCCTCCTACAAACTGACATCAGGCACCTGGGCAGCTGACTTTACTTACCCCTGGAAACAGCCCATCCTTTGTGCCCAACTCCCTCAGCTGGGCACCCAGCTCCGGCCACCTACAATCCCGAACGGAACAGGATTTCTTCCCGATGCAAGCTGCCTTGAACATAAAGACTAGCCTTCCTTGGAGGGCCAAAGGCCTCCTACAAACTGACATCAGGCACCTGGGCAGCTGACTTTACTTACCCCTGGAAACAGGCCATCCTTTGTGCCCAACTCCCTCATCCGGGCACCCAGCTCCGGCCACCTACAATCCCGAACGGAACAGGATTTCTTCCAGATGCAAACTGCCACAAGCAGGAAGCCTGGCTTCCCATGGAGGGCCAAAGGCCTTCTACAAACTGACATCAGGCACGTGGGCAGCTAACTTTACTTATCCCTCTAAACAGGACATCGTTTGTGCCCAACTCCCTCTGCCGGGCACCTGGCCTCGGCCACCTACAATCCCGAACGGAACAGCATTTCTTCCAGATGCAAGCTGCCACAAGCTGGAAGACTAGCTTCCCTTGGAGGGCCAAAGGCCTCCTACAAACTGACATCAGGCACCTGTGCAGCTGACTTTACTTACCCCTGGAAAGAGTCCATCCTTTGTGCCCAACTCCCTCTGCCGGGCACCAGGCCTTGGCCACCTACAATCCCGAACGGAACAGCATTTCTTCCAGATGCAAGCTGCCACAAGCAGGAAGCCTGGCTTCCTATGGAGGGCCAAAGGGCTCCTACAAACTGACATCAGGCACCTGGGCAGCTGACTTTACTTACCCCTGGAAACAGGACATCCTTTGTGCCCAACTCCCTCTGCCGGGCATTTGGCCTCGGCCACCTACAATCCCGAACGGAACCGGAGTTCTTCCAGATGCAAGCTGCCACAAGCTGGAAACGTGGCTTCTCTTGGAGGGCCAAAAACCTCCTACAAACTGACATCAGGCACCTGGGCAGCTGACTTTACTTACCCCTGGAAACAGGCCATCCTTTGTGCCCAACTCCCTCTGCCGGGCACCTGGCCTCTGCCACCTACAATCCCGAACGGAACAGGATTTCTTCCAGATGCAAGCTGCCACAAGCTGAAAGACTGGTTTCCCATGGAGGACCAAAGGCCTCCTACAAACTGACATCAGGCACCTGGGCAGCTGACTTTACTTACCCCTGGATACAGGCCATCCTTTGTGCCCAACTCCCTCTGCCGGGCACCAGGCCTCGGCCACCTGCAATACCGAACAGATCAGGATTACTTCCCGATGCAAGCTGCCACAAGCTGGAAGCCTGGCTTTCCATGGAGGAACAATAGCCACCTGCAAACTGACATCAGGCACCTGGGCAGCTGACTTTACTTACCCCTGGAAACAGCCCATCCTTTGTGACCAACTCCCTCATCCGGGCACCCAGCTCCGGCCACCTACAATCCCGAACGGAACAGGATTTCTTCCAGATGCAAGCTGCCACAAGCAGGAAGCCTGGCTTCCTATGCAGGGCCAAAGGCCTCCTACAAACTGACATCAGGCACCTGGGCAGCTGACTTTACTTACCCCTGGAAACAGGCCATCCTTTGTGTCCAACTCCCTCAGCCGGGCACCCACCTCCGGACTCCTACAATCCCGAACAAAACAGGATTTCTTCCAGATGCAAGCTGCCACAAGCAGGAAGCCTGGCTTCCCATGGAGGGCCAAAGGCCTCCTAGAAACTGACATCAGGCACCTGGGCAGCTGACTTTACTTACCCCAGGAAACAGGCCATCCTTTGTGCCCAACTCCCTCAGCCCGGCAACTGGCCTCGGCCACCTACAATCCAGAACGAAACAGGATTTGTTCCAGATGCAAGCTGCCACAAACTGGAAGCCTGGCTTCCCATGGAGGGCCAAAGGCCTCCTACAAACTTACATCAGGCACCTGAGCAGCTGACTTTACTTACCCCAGGAAACAGGCCATCATTTGTGCCCAACTCCCACTGCCGGGCACCAGGCCTTGGCCACCTACAATCCCGAACGTAACAGGATTTCTTCCAGATGCAAGCTGCCACAAGCAGGAAACCTGGCTTCCCATGGAGGGCCAAAGGCCTCCTACAAACTGACATCAGGCACCTGGGCAGCTGACTTTACTTACCCCTGGAAACAGGCCATCCTTTGTGTCCAACTCCCTCAGCCGGGCACCCAGCTCTGGACTCCTACAATCCCGAACGGAACAGGATTTCTTCCAGATGCAAGCTGCCACAAGCAGGAAGCCTGGCTTCCCATGGAGGGCCAAAGGCCTCCTACAAACTGACATCAGGCACGTGGGCAGCTGACTTTACTTACCCGTGGAAACAGGCCATCCTTTGTGCCCAACTCCCTCTGCCGGGCACCTGGCCTCGGCCACCTACAATCCCGAACGGAACAGGATTTCTTCCAGATGCAAGCTGCCACAAGCTGGAAGACTGGTTTCCCGTGGAGGACCAAAGGCCTCCTACAAACTGACATCAGGCACCTGGGCAGCTGACTTTACTTACCCCTGGAAACAGCCCATCCTTTGTGCCCAACTCCCTCAGCTGGGCACCCAGCTCCGGCCACCTACAATCCCGAACGGAACAGGATTTCTTCCCGATGCAAGCTGCCTTGAACATAAAGACTAGCCTTCCTTGGAGGGCCAAAGGCCTCCTACAAACTGACATCAGGCACCTGGGCAGCTGACTTTACTTACCCCTGGAAACAGGCCATCCTTTGTGCCCAACTCCCTCATCCGGGCACCCAGCTCCGGCCACCTACAATCCCGAACGGAACAGGATTTCTTCCAGATGCAAGCTGCCACAAGCAGGAAGCCTGGCTTCCCATGGAGGGCCAAAGGCCTTCTACAAACTGACATCAGGCACGTGGGCAGCTGACTTTACTTATCCCTCTAAACAGGACATCGTTTGTGCCCAACTCCCTCTGCCGGGCACCTGGCCTCGGCCACCTACAATCCCGAACGGAACAGCATTTCTTCCAGATGCAAGCTGCCACAAGCTGGAAGACTAGCTTCCCTTGGAGGGCCAAAGGCCTCCTACAAACTGACATCAGGCACCTGTGCAGCTGACTTTACTTACCCCTGGAAAGAGTCCATCCTTTGTGCCCAACTCCCTCTGCCGGGCACCAGGCCTTGGCCACCTACAATCCCGAACGGAACAGCATTTCTTCCAGATGCAAGCTGCCACAAGCAGGAAGCCTGGCTTCCTATGGAGGGCCAAAGGGCTCCTACAAACTGACATCAGGCACCTGGGCAGCTGACTTTACTTACCCCTGGAAACAGGACATCCTTTGTGCCCAACTCCCTCTGCCGGGCATTTGGCCTCGGCCACCTACAATCCCGAACGGAACCGGAGTTCTTCCAGATGCAAGCTGCCACAAGCTGGAAACGTGGCTTCTCTTGGAGGGCCAAAAACCTCCTACAAACTGACATCAGGCACCTGGGCAGCTGACTTTACTTACCCCTGGAAACAGGCCATCCTTTGTGCCCAACTCCCTCTGCCGGGCACCTGGCCTCTGCCACCTACAATCCCGAACAGAACAGGATTTCTTCCAGATGCAAGCTGCCACAAGCTGAAAGACTGGTTTCCCATGGAGGACCAAAGGCCTCCTACAAACTGACATCAGGCACCTGGGCAGCTGACTTTACTTACCCCTGGATACAGGCCATCCTTTGTGCCCAACTCCCTCTGCCGGGCACCAGGCCTCGGCCACCTGCAATACCGAACAGATCAGGATTACTTCCCGATGCAAGCTGCCACAAGCTGGAAGCCTGGCTTTCCATGGAGGAACAATAGCCACCTGCAAACTGACATCAGGCACCTGGGCAGCTGACTTTACTTACCCCTGGAAACAGCCCATCCTTTGTGACCAACTCCCTCATCCGGGCACCCAGCTCCGGCCACCTACAATCCCGAACGGAACAGGATTTCTTCCAGATGCAAGCTGCCACAAGCAGGAAGCCTGGCTTCCTATGCAGGGCCAAAGGCCTCCTACAAACTGACATCAGGCACCTGGGCAGCTGACTTTACTTACCCCTGGAAACAGGCCATCCTTTGTGTCCAACTCCCTCAGCCGGGCACCCACCTCCGGACTCCTACAATCCCGAACAAAACAGGATTTCTTCCAGATGCAAGCTGCCACAAGCAGGAAGCCTGGCTTCCCATGGAGGGCCAAAGGCCTCCTAGAAACTGACATCAGGCACCTGGGCAGCTGACTTTACTTACCCCAGGAAACAGGCCATCCTTTGTGCCCAACTCCCTCAGCCCGGCAACTGGCCTCGGCCACCTACAATCCAGAACGGAACAGGATTTGTTCCAGATGCAAGCTGCCACAAACTGGAAGCCTGGCTTCCCATGGAGGGCCAAAGGCCTCCTACAAACTTACATCAGGCACCTGAGCAGCTGACTTTACTTACCCCAGGAAACAGGCCATCATTTGTGCCCAACTCCCACTGCCGGGCACCAGGCCTTGGCCACCTACAATCCCGAACGGAACAGGATTTCTTCCAGATGCAAGCTGCCACAAGCAGGAAACCTGGCTTCCCATGGAGGGCCAAAGGCCTCCTACAAACTGACATCAGGCACCTGGGCAGCTGACTTTACTTACCCCTGGAAACAGGCCATCCTTTGTGTCCAACTCCCTCAGCCGGGCACCCAGCTCTGGACTCCTACAATCCCGAACGGAACAGGATTTCTTCCAGATGCAAGCTGCCACAAGCAGGAAGCCTGGCTTCCCATGGAGGGCCAAAGGCCTCCTACAAACTGACATCAGGCACGTGGGCAGCTGACTTTACTTACCCGTGGAAACAGGCCATCCTTTGTGCCCAACTCCCTCTGCCGGGCACCAGGCCTTGGCCACCTACAATCCCGAACGGAACAGGATTTCTTCCTGATGCAAGCTGCCACAAGCAGGAAGCCTGGCTTCACTTGGAGGGCCAAAGGCCTCCTACAAACTGACATCAGGCACCTGGGCAGCTGACTTATCCCTGGAAACAGGCCATCCTTTGTGCCCAACTCCCTCTGCCGGGCATTTGGCCTCGGAAACCTACAATCCAGAACGGAACCGGAGTTCTTCCAGATGCAAGCTGCCACAAGCTGGAAACGTGGCTTCACTTGGAGGGCCAAAGGCCGCCTACAAACTGACATCAGGCACCTGGGCAGCTGACTTTACTTACCCCTGGAAACAGCCCATCCTTTGTGCCCAACTCCCTCTGCCGGGCACCTGGCCTCGGCCACCTACAATCCCGAACGGAACAGGATTTCTTCCAGATGCAAGCTGCCACAAGCTGAAAGACTGGTTTCCCATGGAGGACCAAAGGCCTCCTACAAACTGACATCAGGCACCTGGGCAGCTGACTTTACTTACCCCTGGATACAGGCCATCCTTTGTGCCCAACTCCCTCTGCCGGGCACCAGGCCTCGGCCACCTGCAATCCCGAACAGATCTGGATTACTTCCCGATGCAAGCTGCCACAAGCTGGAAGCCTGGCTTTCCATGGAGGACCAATAGCCACCTGCAAACTGACATCAGGCACCTGGGCAGCTGACTTTACTTACCCCTGGAAACAGCCCATCCTTTGTGTCCAACTCCCTCAGCCGGGCACCCAGCTCCGGCCACCTACAATCCCGAACGGAACAGGATTTCTTCCAGATGCAAGCTGCCACAAGCAGGAAGCCTGGCTTCCTATGCAGGGCCAAAGGCCTCCTACAAACTGACATCAGGCACCTGGGCAGCTGACTTTACTTACCCCTGGATACAGGCCATCCTTTGTGCCCAACTCCCTCTGCCGGGCACCAGGCCTCGGCCACCTGCAATCCCGTACATATCAGGACTACTTCCCGATGCAAGCTGCCACAAAGTGGAAAACAAGCTTCCCTTGGAGGGCCAAATGCCTCCTACAAACTGACATCAGGCACCTGGGAAGCTGACTTTACTTACCCCTGGAAAAAGGCCATCCTTTGTGCCCAACTCCCTCATCCGGGCACCCAGCTCCGGCCACCTACAATCCCGAACGGAACAGGATTTCTTCCAGATGCAAGCTGCCACAAGCAGGAAGCCTGGCTTCCCATGGAGGGCCAAAGGCCTTCTACAAACTGACATCAGGCACGTGGGCAGCTGACTTTACTTATCCCTCTAAACAGGTCATCGTTTGTGCCCAACTCCCTCTGCCGGGCACCTGGCCTCGGCCACCTACAATCCCGAACGGAACCGGAGTTCTTCCAGATGCAAGCTGCCACAAGCTGGAAGCCTGGCTTTCCATGTAGGAACAATAGCCACCGGCAAACTGACATCAGGCACCTGGGCAGCTGACTTTACTTACCCCTGGAAACAGCCCATCCTTTGTGTCCAACACCCTCATCCGGGCACCGAGCTCCGGCCACCTACAATCCCGAACTGAACAGGATGTCTTCCAGATGCAAGCTGCCACAAGCAGGAAGCCTGGCTTCCCATGGAGGGCCAAAGGCCTCCTAAAAACTGACATCAGGCACCTGGGCAGCTGACTTTACTTACCCCTGGAATCAGGCCATCCTTTGTGCCCAACTCCCTCAGCTGGGCACCCAGCTCCGGCCACCTACAATCCCGAACGGAACAGGATTTCTTCCAGATGCAAGCTGCCTTAAACAGGAAGACGAGCTTCCCTTGGAGGGCCAAAGGCCTCCTACAAACTGACATCAGGCACCTGGGCAGCTGACTTTACTTATCCCTGGAAAAAGGACATCCTTTGTGCCCAACTCCCTCTGCCGGGCACCTGGCCTCGGCCACCTACAATCCCGAACGGAACCGGAGTTCTTCCAGATGCAAGCTGCCCACAAGCTGGAAACGTGGCTTCACTTGGAGGGCCAAAGGCCTCTTACAAACTGACATCAGGCACGTGGGCAGCTGACTTTACTTACCCCTGGAAACAGGCCATCCTTTGTGCCCAACTCCCTCTGCCGGGCACCTGGCCTCGGCCACCTACAATCCCGAACGGAACAGGATTTCTTCCAGATGCAAGCTGCCACAAGCTGGAAGACTGGTTTCCCGTGGAGGACCAAAGGCCTCCTACAAACTGACATCAGGCACCTGGGCAGCTGACTTTACTTACCCCTGGAAACAGCCCATCCTTTGTGCCCAACTCCCTCAGCTGGGCACCCAGCTCCGGCCACCTACAATCCCGAACGGAACAGGATTTCTTCCCGATGCAAGCTGCCTTGAACATAAAGACTAGCCTTCCTTGGAGGGCCAAAGGCCTCCTACAAACTGACATCAGGCACCTGGGCAGCTGACTTTACTTACCCCTGGAAACAGGCCATCCTTTGTGCCCAACTCCCTCATCCGGGCACCCAGCTCCGGCCACCTACAATCCCGAACGGAACAGGATTTCTTCCAGATGCAAGCTGCCACAAGCAGGAAGCCTGGCTTCCCATGGAGGGCCAAAGGCCTTCTACAAACTGACATCAGGCACGTGGGCAGCTAACTTTACTTATCCCTCTAAACAGGACATCGTTTGTGCCCAACTCCCTCTGCCGGGCACCTGGCCTCGGCCACCTACAATCCCGAACGGAACAGCATTTCTTCCAGATGCAAGCTGCCACAAGCTGGAAGACTAGCTTCCCTTGGAGGGCCAAAGGCCTCCTACAAACTGACATCAGGCACCTGTGCAGCTGACTTTACTTACCCCTGGAAAGAGTCCATCCTTTGTGCCCAACTCCCTCTGCCGGGCACCAGGCCTTGGCCACCTACAATCCCGAACGGAACAGCATTTCTTCCAGATGCAAGCTGCCACAAGCAGGAAGCCTGGCTTCCTATGGAGGGCCAAAGGGCTCCTACAAACTGACATCAGGCACCTGGGCAGCTGACTTTACTTACCCCTGGAAACAGGACATCCTTTGTGCCCAACTCCCTCTGCCGGGCATTTGGCCTCGGCCACCTACAATCCCGAACGGAACCGGAGTTCTTCCAGATGCAAGCTGCCACAAGCTGGAAACGTGGCTTCTCTTGGAGGGCCAAAAACCTCCTACAAACTGACATCAGGCACCTGGGCAGCTGACTTTACTTACCCCTGGAAACAGGCCATCCTTTGTGCCCAACTCCCTCTGCCGGGCACCTGGCCTCTGCCACCTACAATCCCGAACGGAACAGGATTTCTTCCAGATGCAAGCTGCCACAAGCTGAAAGACTGGTTTCCCATGGAGGACCAAAGGCCTCCTACAAACTGACATCAGGCACCTGGGCAGCTGACTTTACTTACCCCTGGATACAGGCCATCCTTTGTGCCCAACTCCCTCTGCCGGGCACCAGGCCTCGGCCACCTGCAATACCGAACAGATCAGGATTACTTCCCGATGCAAGCTGCCACAAGCTGGAAGCCTGGCTTTCCATGGAGGAACAATAGCCACCTGCAAACTGACATCAGGCACCTGGGCAGCTGACTTTACTTACCCCTGGAAACAGCCCATCCTTTGTGACCATCTCCCTCATCCGGGCACCCAGCTCCGGCCACCTACAATCCCGAACGGAACAGGATTTCTTCCAGATGCAAGCTGCCACAAGCAGGAAGCCTGGCTTCCTATGCAGGGCCAAAGGCCTCCTACAAACTGACATCAGGCACCTGGGCAGCTGACTTTACTTACCCCTGGAAACAGGCCATCCTTTGTGTCCAACTCCCTCAGCCGGGCACCCACCTCCGGACTCCTACAATCCCGAACAAAACAGGATTTCTTCCAGATGCAAGCTGCCACAAGCAGGAAGCCTGGCTTCCCATGGAGGGCCAAAGGCCTCCTAGAAACTGACATCAGGCACCTGGGCAGCTGACTTTACTTACCCCAGGAAACAGGCCATCCTTTGTGCCCAACTCCCTCAGCCCGGCAACTGGCCTCGGCCACCTACAATCCAGAACGGAACAGGATTTGTTCCAGATGCAAGCTGCCACAAACTGGAAGCCTGGCTTCCCATGGAGGGCCAAAGGCCTCCTACAAACTTACATCAGGCACCTGAGCAGCTGACTTTACTTACCCCAGGAAACAGGCCATCATTTGTGCCCAACTCCCACTGCCGGGCACCAGGCCTTGGCCACCTACAATCCCGAACGTAACAGGATTTCTTCCAGATGCAAGCTGCCACAAGCAGGAAACCTGGCTTCCCATGGAGGGCCAAAGGCCTCCTACAAACTGACATCAGGCACCTGGGCAGCTGACTTTACTTACCCCTGGAAACAGGCCATCCTTTGTGTCCAACTCCCTCAGCCGGGCACCCAGCTCTGGACTCCTACAATCCCGAACGGAACAGGATTTCTTCCAGATGCAAGCTGCCACAAGCAGGAAGCCTGGCTTCCCATGGAGGGCCAAAGGCCTCCTACAAACTGACATCAGGCACGTGGGCAGCTGACTTTACTTACCCGTGGAAACAGGCCATCCTTTGTGCCCAACTCCCTCTGCCGGGCACCAGGCCTTGGCCACCTACAATCCCGAACGGAACAGGATTTCTTCCTGATGCAAGCTGCCACAAGCAGGAAGCCTGGCTTCACTTGGAGGGCCAAAGGCCTCCTACAAACTGACATCAGGCACCTGGGCAGCTGACTTATCCCTGGAAACAGGCCATCCTTTGTGCCCAACTCCCTCTGCCGGGCATTTGGCCTCGGCCACCTACAATCCCGAACGGAACCGGAGTTCTTCCAGATGCAAGCTGCCACAAGCTGGAAACGTGGCTTCACTTGGAGGGCCAAAGGCCGCCTACAAACTGACATCAGGCACCTGGGCAGCTGACTTTACTTACCCCTGGAAACAGGCCATCCTTTGTGCCCAACTCCCTCTGCCGGGCACCAGGCCTCGGCCACCTACAATCCCGAACGGAACAGGATTTCTTCCAGATGCAAGCTGCCACAAGCTGGAAGACTGGTTTCCCGTGGAGGACCAAAGGCCTCCTACAAACTGACATCAGGCACCTGGGCAGCTGACTTTACTTACCCCTGGAAACAGCCCATCCTTTGTGCCCAACTCCCTCAGCTGGGCACCCAGCTCCGGCCACCTACAATCCCGAACGGAACAGGATTTCTTCCCGATGCAAGCTGCCTTGAACATAAAGACTAGCCTTCCTTGGAGGGCCAAAGGCCTCCTACAAACTGACATCAGGCACCTGTGCAGCTGACTTTACTTACCCCTGGAAAGAGTCCATCCTTTGTGCCCAACTCCCTCTGCCGGGCACCAGGCCTTGGCCACCTACAATCCCGAACGGAACAGCATTTCTTCCAGATGCAAGCTGCCACAAGCAGGAAGCCTGGCTTCCTATGGAGGGCCAAAGGGCTCCTACAAACTGACATCAGGCACCTGGGCAGCTGACTTTACTTACCCCTGGAAACAGGACATCCTTTGTGCCCAACTCCCTCTGCCGGGCATTTGGCCTCGGCCACCTACAATCCCGAACGGAACCGGAGTTCTTCCAGATGCAAGCTGCCACAAGCTGGAAACGTGGCTTCTCTTGGAGGGCCAAAAACCTCCTACAAACTGACATCAGGCACCTGGGCAGCTGACTTTACTTACCCCTGGAAACAGGCCATCCTTTGTGCCCAACTCCCTCTGCCGGGCACCTGGCCTCTGCCACCTACAATCCCGAACGGAACAGGATTTCTTCCAGATGCAAGCTGCCACAAGCTGAAAGACTGGTTTCCCATGGAGGACCAAAGGCCTCCTACAAACTGACATCAGGCACCTGGGCAGCTGACTTTACTTACCCCTGGATACAGGCCATCCTTTGTGCCCAACTCCCTCTGCCGGGCACCAGGCCTCGGCCACCTGCAATACCGAACAGATCAGGATTACTTCCCGATGCAAGCTGCCACAAGCTGGAAGCCTGGCTTTCCATGGAGGAACAATAGCCACCTGCAAACTGACATCAGGCACCTGGGCAGCTGACTTTACTTACCCCTGGAAACAGCCCATCCTTTGTGACCATCTCCCTCATCCGGGCACCCAGCTCCGGCCACCTACAATCCCGAACGGAACAGGATTTCTTCCAGATGCAAGCTGCCACAAGCAGGAAGCCTGGCTTCCTATGCAGGGCCAAAGGCCTCCTACAAACTGACATCAGGCACCTGGGCAGCTGACTTTACTTACCCCTGGAAACAGGCCATCCTTTGTGTCCAACTCCCTCAGCCGGGCACCCACCTCCGGACTCCTACAATCCCGAACAAAACAGGATTTCTTCCAGATGCAAGCTGCCACAAGCAGGAAGCCTGGCTTCCCATGGAGGGCCAAAGGCCTCCTAGAAACTGACATCAGGCACCTGGGCAGCTGACTTTACTTACCCCAGGAAACAGGCCATCCTTTGTGCCCAACTCCCTCAGCCCGGCAACTGGCCTCGGCCACCTACAATCCAGAACGGAACAGGATTTGTTCCAGATGCAAGCTGCCACAAACTGGAAGCCTGGCTTCCCATGGAGGGCCAAAGGCCTCCTACAAACTTACATCAGGCACCTGAGCAGCTGACTTTACTTACCCCAGGAAACAGGCCATCATTTGTGCCCAACTCCCACTGCCGGGCACCAGGCCTTGGCCACCTACAATCCCGAACGTAACAGGATTTCTTCCAGATGCAAGCTGCCACAAGCAGGAAACCTGGCTTCCCATGGAGGGCCAAAGGCCTCCTACAAACTGACATCAGGCACCTGGGCAGCTGACTTTACTTACCCCTGGAAACAGGCCATCCTTTGTGTCCAACTCCCTCAGCCGGGCACCCAGCTCTGGACTCCTACAATCCCGAACGGAACAGGATTTCTTCCAGATGCAAGCTGCCACAAGCAGGAAGCCTGGCTTCCCATGGAGGGCCAAAGGCCTCCTACAAACTGACATCAGGCACGTGGGCAGCTGACTTTACTTACCCGTGGAAACAGGCCATCCTTTGTGCCCAACTCCCTCTGCCGGGCACCAGGCCTTGGCCACCTACAATCCCGAACGGAACAGGATTTCTTCCTGATGCAAGCTGCCACAAGCAGGAAGCCTGGCTTCACTTGGAGGGCCAAAGGCCTCCTACAAACTGACATCAGGCACCTGGGCAGCTGACTTATCCCTGGAAACAGGCCATCCTTTGTGCCCAACTCCCTCTGCCGGGCATTTGGCCTCGGCCACCTACAATCCCGAACGGAACCGGAGTTCTTCCAGATGCAAGCTGCCACAAGCTGGAAACGTGGCTTCACTTGGAGGGCCAAAGGCCGCCTACAAACTGACATCAGGCACCTGGGCAGCTGACTTTACTTACCCCTGGAAACAGCCCATCCTTTGTGCCCAACTCCCTCTGCCGGGCACCTGGCCTCGGCCACCTACAATCCCGAACGGAACAGGATTTCTTCCAGATGCAAGCTGCCACAAGCTGAAAGACTGGTTTCCCATGGAGGACCAAAGGCCTCCTACAAACTGACATCAGGCACCTGGGCAGCTGACTTTACTTACCCCTGGATACAGGCCATCCTTTGTGCCCAACTCCCTCTGCCGGGCACCAGGCCTCGGCCACCTGCAATCCCGAACAGATCTGGATTACTTCCCGATGCAAGCTGCCACAAGCTGGAAGCCTGGCTTTCCATGGAGGACCAATAGCCACCTGCAAACTGACATCAGGCACCTGGGCAGCTGACTTTACTTACCCCTGGAAACAGCCCATCCTTTGTGTCCAACTCCCTCATCCGGGCACCCAGCTCCCGCCACCTACAATCCCGAACGGAACAGGATTTCTTCCAGATGCAAGCTGCCACAAGCAGGAAGCCTGGCTTCCTATGCAGGGCCAAAGGCCTCCTACAAACTGACATCAGGCACCTGGGCAGCTGACTTTACTTACCCCTGGAAACAGGCCATCCTTTGTGTCCAACTCCCTCAGCCGGGCACCCACCTCCGGACTCCTACAATCCCGAACAAAACAGGATTTCTTCCAGATGCAAGCTGCCACAAGCAGGAAGCCTGGCTTCCCATGGAGGGCCAAAGGCCTCCTACAAACTGACATCAGGCACCTGGGCAGCTGACTTTACTTACCCCAGGAAACAGGCCATCCTTTGTGCCCAACTCCCTCAGCCCGGCAACTGGCCTCGGCCACCTACAATCCAGAACGGAACAGGATTTGTTCCAGATGCAAGCTGCCACAAACTGGAAGCCTGGCTTCCCATGGAGGGCCAAAGGCCTCCTACAAACTTACATCAGGCACCTGAGCAGCTGACTTTACTTACCCCAGGAAACAGGCCATCATTTGTGCCCAACTCCCACTGCCGGGCACCAGGCCTTGGCCACCTACAATCCCGAACGGAACAGGATTTCTTCCAGATGCAAGCTGCCACAAGCAGGAAACCTGGCTTCCCATGGAGGGCCAAAGGCCTCCTACAAACTGACATCAGGCACCTGGGCAGCTGACTTTACTTACCCCTGGAAACAGGCCATCCTTTGTGTCCAACTCCCTCAGCCGGGCACCCAGCTCTGGACTCCTACAATCCCGAACGGAACAGGATTTCTTCCAGATGCAAGCTGCCACAAGCAGGAAGCCTGGCTTCCCATGGAGGGCCAAAGGCCTCCTACAAACTGACATCAGGCACGTGGGCAGCTGACTTTACTTACCCGTGGAAACAGGCCATCCTTTGTGCCCAACTCCCTCTGCCGGGCACCAGGCCTTGGCCACCTACAATCCCGAACGGAACAGGATTTCTTCCAGATGCAAGCTGCCACAAGCAAGAAGCCTGGCTTCACTTGGAGGGCCAAAGGCCTCCTACAAACTGACATCAGGCACCTGGGCAGCTGACTTATCCCTGGAAACAGGCCATCCTTTGTGCCCAACTCCCTCTGCCGGGCATTTGGCCTCGACCACCTACAATCCCGAACGGAACCGGAGTTCTTCCAGATGCAAGCTGCCACAAGCTGGAAACGTGGCTTCACTTGGAGGGCCAAAGGCCGCCTACAAACTGACATCAGGCACCTGGGCAGCTGACTTTACTTACCCCTGGAAACAGCCCATCCTTTGTGCCCAACTCCCTCTGCCGGGCACCTGGCCTCGGCCACCTACAATCCCGAACGGAACAGGATTTCTTCCAGATGCAAGCTGCCACAAGCTGAAAGACTGGTTTCCCATGGAGGACCAAAGGCCTCCTACAAACTGACATCAGGCACCTGGGCAGCTGACTTTACTTACCCCTGGATACAGGCCATCCTTTGTGCCCAACTCCCTCTGCCGGGCACCAGGCCACGGCCACCTGTAATCCCGAACAGATCTGGATTACTTCCCGATGCAAGCTGCCACAAGCTGGAAGCCTGGCTTTCCATGGAGGACCAATAGCCACCTGCAAACTGACATCAGGCACCTGGGCAGCTGACTTTACTTACCCCTGGAAACAGACCATCCTTTGTGTCTAACTCCCTCATCCGGGCACCCAGCTCCGGCCACCTACAATCCCGAACGGAACAGGATTTCTTCCAGATGCAAGCTGCCACAAGCAGGAAACCTGGCTTCCCATGGAGGGCCAAAGGCCTCCTACAAACTGACATCAAACACCTGGGCAGCTGACTTTACTTACCCCTGGAAACAGCCCAACCTTTGTGTCCAACTCCCTCAGCCGGGTACCCAGCTCTGGACTCCGACAATCCCGAACGGAACAGCATTTCTTCCAGATGCAAGCTGCCACAAGCAGGAAGCCTGGCTTCCCATGGAGGGCCAAAGGCCTCCTACAAACTGACATCAGGCACGTGGGCAGCTGACTTTACTTATCGCTCTAAACAGGACATCGTTTGTGCCCAACTCCCTCTGCCGGGCACCTGGCCTCGGCCACCTACAATCCCGAACGGAACAGCATTTCTTTCAGATGCAAGCTGCCAGAAGCTGGAAGACTAGCTTCCCGTGGAGGGCCTAAGGCCTCCTACAAACTGACATCAGGCACCTGTGCAGCTGACTTTACTTACCCCTGGAATCAGGCCATCCTTTGTGCCCAACTCCCTCTGCCGGGCACCCAGCTCCCGCCACCTACAATCCCGAACGGAACAGGATTTCTTCCAGATGCAAGCTGCCTTGAACAGGAAGACTAGCTTCCCTTGGAGGGCCAAAGGCCTCCTACAAACTGACATCAGGCACCTGGGCAGCTGACTTTACTTACCCCTGGAAAGAGTCCATCCTTTGTGCACAACTCCCTCTGCCGGGCACCAGGCCTTGGCCACCTACAATCCCGAACGGAACAGGATTTCTTCCGGATGCAAGCTGCCACAAGCAGGAAGCCTGGCTTCCTATGGAGGACCAAAGGCCTCCTACAAACTGACATCAGGCACCTGGGCAGCTGACTTTACTTACCCCTGGATACAGGCCATCCTTTGTGCCCAACTCCCTCTGCCGGGCACCAGGCCTCGGCCACCTGCAATACCGAACAGATCAGGATTACTTCCCGATGCAAGCTGCCACAAGCTGGAAGCCTGGCTTTCCATGGAGGAACAATAGCCACCTGCAAACTGACATCAGGCACCTGGGCAGCTGACTTTACTTACCCCTGGAAACAGCCCATCCTTTGTGACCAACTCCCTCATCCGGGCACCCAGCTCCGGCAACCTACAATCCCGAACGGAACAGGATTTCTTCCAGATGCAAGCTGCCACAAGCAGGAAGCCTGGCTTCCTATGGAGGGCCAAAGGCCTCCTACAAACTGACATCAGGCACCTGGGCAGCTGACTTTACTTACCCCTGGAAACAGGCCATCCTTTGTGTCCAACTCCCTCAGCCGGGCACCCAGCTCCGGACTCCTACAATCCCGAACAAAACAGGATTTCTTCCAGATGCAAGCTGCCACAAGCAGGAAGCCTGGCTTCCCATGGAGGGCCAAAGGCCTCCTAGAAACTGACATCAGGCACCTGGGCAGCTGACTTTACTTACCCCAGGAAACAGGCCATCCTTTGTGCCCAACTCCCTCAGCCCGGCAACTGGCCTCGGCCACCTACAATCCAGAACGGAACAGGATTTGTTCCAGATGCAAGCTGCCACAAACTGGAAGCCTGGCTTCCCATGGAGGGCCAAAGGCCTCCTACAAACTTACATCAGGCACCTGAGCAGCTGACTTTACTTACCCCAGGAAACAGGCCATCCTTTGTGCCCAACTCCCACTGCCGGGCACCAGGCCTTGGCCACCTACAATCCCGAACGGAACAGGATTTCTTCCAGATGCAAGCTGCCACAAGCAGGAAACCTGGCTTCCCATGGAGGGCCAAAGGCCTCCTACAAACTGACGTCAGGCACCTGGGCAGCTGACTTTACTTACCCCTGGAAACAGGCCATCCTTTGTGTCCAACTCCCTCAGCCGGGCACCCAGCTCTGGACTCCTACAATCCCGAACGGAACAGGATTTCTTCCAGATGCAAGCTGCCACAAGCAGGAAGCCTGGCTTCCCATGGAGGGCCAAAGGCCTCCTACAAACTGACATCAGGCACGTGGGCAGCTGACTTTACTTACCCGTGGAAACAGGCCATCCTTTGTGCCCAACTCCCTCTGCCGGGCACCAGGCCTTGGCCACCTACAATCCCGAACGGAACAGGATTTCTTCCAGATGCAAGCTGCCACAAGCAGGAAGCCTGGCTTCACTTGGAGGGCCAAAGGCCTCCTACAAACTGACATCAGGCACCTGGGCAGCTGACTTATCCCTGGAAACAGGCCATCCTTTGTGCCCAACTCCCTCTGCCGGGCATTTGGCCTCGGCCACCTACAATCCCGAACGGAACCGGAGTTCTTCCAGATGCAAGCTGCCACAAGCAGGAAGCCTGGCTTCCCTTGGAGGGCCAAAGGCCGCCTACAAACTGACATCAGGCACCTGGGCAGCTGACTTTACTTATCGCTCTAAACAGGACATCGTTTGTGCCCAACTCCCTCTGCCGGGCACCTGGCCTCGGCCACCTACAATCCCGAACGGAACAGCATTTCTTTCAGATGCAAGCTGCCAGAAGCTGGAAGACTAGCTTCCCGTGGAGGGCCAAAGGCCTCCTACAAACTGACATCAGGCACCTGTGCAGCTGACTTTACTTACCCCTGGAATCAGGCCATCCTTTGTGCCCAACTCCCTCAGCTGGGCACCCAGCTCCCGCCACCTACAATCCCGAACGGAACAGGATTTCTTCCAGATGCAAGCTGCCTTGAACAGGAAGACTTTCTTCCCTTGGAGGGCCAAAGGACTCCTACAAACTGACATCAGGCACCTGGGCAGCTGACTTTACTTACCCCTGGAAAGAGTCCATCCTTTGTGCACAACTCCCTGTGCCGGGCACCAGGCCTTGGCCACCTACAATCCCGAACGGAACAGGATTTCTTCCAGATGCAAGCTGCCACAAGCAGGAAGCCTGGCTTCCTATGGAGGGCCAAAGGCCTCCTACAAACTGACATCAGGCACCTGGGCAGCTGACTTATCCCTGGAAACAGGCCATCCTTTGTGCCCAACTCCCTCTGCCGGGCATTTGGCCTCGGCCACCTACAATCCCGAACGGAACCGGAGTTCTTCCAGATGCAAGCTGCCACAAGCTGGAGACGTGGCTTCACTTGGAGGGCCAAAGGCCGCCTACAAACTGACATCAGGCACCTGGGCAGCTGACTTTACTTACCCCTGGATACAGGCCATCCTTTGTGCCCAACGTCCTCTGCCGGGCACCAGGCCTCGGCCACCTGCAATCCCGAACAGATCAGGATTACTTCCCGATGCAAGCTGCCACAAGCTGGAAGCCTGGCTTTCCATGGAGGACCAATAGCCACCTGCAAACTGACATCAGGCACCTGGGCAGCTGACTTTACTTACTGCTGGAAACAGCCCATCCTTTGTGTCCAACTCCCTCATCCTGGCACCCAGCTCCGGCCACCTACAATCCCGAACGGAACAGGATTTCTTCCAGATGCAAGCTGCCTGAAGCAGGAAGCCTGGCTTCCCATGGAGGGCCAAAGGCCTCCTAAAAACTGACATCAGGCACCTGGGCAGCTGACTTTACTTACCCCTGGAAACAGGACATCCTTTGCGCCCAACTCCCTCTGCCGGGCAGCTGGCCTCGGCCACCTACAATCCCGAACGGAACCGGAGTTCTTCCAGATGCAAGCTGCCACAAGCTGGAAATGTGGCTTCACTTGGAGGGCCAAAGGCCTCCTACAAACTGACATCAGGCACCTGGGCAGCTGACTTTACTTTCCTAAAGAAACATGACATTATTTGTGCCCAACTCTCTCAGCCGAGCAACTGGGCTCGGCCACCTACAATCCCGAACGGAACAGGATTTCTTCCAGATGCAAGCTGCCTTGAACAGGAAGACTAGCTTCCCTTAGAGGGCCAAAGGCCTCCTACAAACTGACATCAGGCACGTGGGCAGCTGACTTTACTTATCGCTCTAAACAGGACATCGTTTGTGCCCAACTCCCTCTGCCGGGCACCTGGCCTCGGCCACCTACAATCCCGAACGGAACAGGATTTCTTCCAGATGCAAGCTGCCAGAAGCTGGAAGACTGGTTTCCCGTGGAGGACCAAAGGCCTCCTACAAACTGACATCAGGCACCTGGGCAGCTGACTTTACTTACCCCTGGAAACAGCCCATCCTTTGTGCCCAACTCCCTCAGCTGGGCACCCAGCTCCGGCCACCTACAATCCCGAACGGAACAGGATTTCTTCCCGATGCAAGCTGCCTTGAACATAAAGACTAGCTTTCCTTGGAGGGCCAAAGGCCTCCTACAAACTGACATCAGGCACCTGGGCAGCTGACTTTACTTACCCCTGGAAACAGGCCATCCTTTGTGCCCAACTCCCTCTGCCGGGCCCCAGGCCTTGGCCACCTACAATCCCGAACGGAACAGGATTTCTTCCAGATGCAAGCTGCCACAAGCAGGAAGCCTGGCTTCACTTGGAGGGCCAAAGGCCTCCTACAAACTGACATCAGGCACCTGGGCAGCTGTCTTTACTTATCCCTGGAAACAGGCCATCATTTGCGCCCAACTCCCTCTGCCGGGCATTTGGCCTCGGCCACCTACAATCCCGAACGGAACCGGAGTTCTTCCAGATGCAAGCTGCCACAAGCAGGAAACGTGGCTTCACTTGGAGGGCCAAGGGCCGCCTACAAACTGACATCAGGCACCTGGGCAGCTGACTTTACTTACCCCTGGAAACAGGCCATCCTTTGTGCCCAACTCCCTCTTCCCGGCACCTGGCCTCGGCCAACTACAATCCCGAACGGAACAGGATTTCTTCCAGATGCAAGCTGCCACAAGCTGAAAGACTGGTTTCCCATGGAGGACCAAAGGCCTCCTACAAACTGACATCAGGCACTTGGGCAGCTGACTTTACTTACCCCTGGATACAGGCCATCCTTTGTGCCCAACTCCCTCTGCCGGGCACCAGGCCTCGGCCACCTGCAATCCCGAACAGATCAGGACTACTTCCCGATGCAAGCTGCCACAAAGTGGAAGACAAGCTTCCCTTGGAGGGCCAAAGGCCTCCTACAAACTGACATCAGGCACCTGGGCAGCTGACTTTACTTACCCCTGGAAACAGGCCATCCTTTGTGCCCAACTCCCTCATCCGGGCACCCAGCTCCGGCCACCTACAATCCCGAACAGAACAGGATTTCTTCCAGATGCAAGCTGCCACAAGCAGGAAGCCTGGCTTCCCATGGAGGGCCAAAGGCCTTCTACAAACTGACATCAGGCACGTGGGCAGCTGACTTTACTTATCCCTCAAAACAGGACATCGTTTGTGCCCAACTCCCTCTGCCGGGCACCTGGCCTCGGCCACCTACAATCCCGAACGGAACAGCATTTCTTCCAGATGCAAGCTGCCACAAGCTGGAAGACTAGCTTCCCTTGGAGGGCCAAAGGCCTCCTACAAACTGACATCAGGCCCCTGGGCAGCTGACTTTACTTACCCCTGGAATCAGGCCATCCTTTGTGCCCAACTCCCTCAGCTGGGCACCCAGCTCCGGCCACCTACAATCCCGAACGGAACAGGATTTCTTCCAGATGCAAGCTGCCACAAGCTGGAAACGTGGCTTCTCTTGGAGGGCCAAAGGCCGCCTACAAACTGACATCAGGCACCTGGGCAGCTGACTTTACTTACCCCTGGAAACAGGCCATCCTTTGTGCCCAACTCCCTCTGCCGGGCACCTGGCCTCTGCCACCCACAATCCCGAACGGAACAGGATTTCTTCCAGATGCAAGCTGCCACAAGCTGAAAGACTGGTTTCCCATGGAGGACCAAAGGCCTCCTACAAACTGACATCAGGCACCTGGGCAGCTGACTTTACTTACCCCTGGATACAGGCCATCCTTTGTGCCCAACTCCCTCTGCCGGGCACCAGGCCTCGGCCACCTGCAATACCGAACAGATCAGGATTACTTCCCGATGCAAGCTGCCACAAGCTGGAAGCCTGGCTTTCCATGGAGGAACAATAGCCACCTGCAAACTGACATCAGGCACCTGGGCAGCTGACTTTACTTACCCCTGGAAACAGCCCATCCTTTGTGACCAACTCCCTCATCCAAGCACCCCGCTCCGGCCACCTACAATCCCGAACGGAACAGGATTTCTTCCAGATGCAAGCTGCCTTGAACAGGAAGACTTGCTTCCCTTGGAGGGCCAAAGGCCTCCTACAAACTGACATCAGGCACCTGGGCAGCTGACTTTACTTACCCCTGGAATCAGGCCATCCTTTGTGCCCAACTCCGTCAGCTGGGCACCCAGCTCCGTCCACCTACAATCCCGAACGGAACAGGATTTCTTCCCGATGCAAGCTGCCTTGAACATAAAGACTAGCTTCCCTTGGAGGGCCAAAGGCCTCCTACAAACTGACATCAGGCACCTGGGCAGCTGACTTTCCTTACCTCTGGAAACAGGCCATCCTTTGTGCCCAACTCCCTCTGCCGGTCCCCCAGCTTCGGCCACCTACGATCCCGAACGGAACAGGAGTTCTTCCAGATGCAAGCTGCCACAAACTGGAAACGTGGCTTCACTTGGAGGGCCAAAGGCCTCCTACAAACTGACATCAGGCGCCTGGGCAGCTGACTTTACTTACCCCTGGAAACAGCCCATCCTTTGTGCCCAACTCCCTCTGTCGGGCACCAGGCCTCGGCCACCTACAATCCCGAACGGAACAGGATTTCTTCCAGATGCATGCAGCCACAAGCTGGAAGCGTGGCTTTCCATGGAGGACCAAAGGCCTCCTACAAACTGACATCAGGCACCTGGGCAGCTGACTTTTCTTTCCTCATGAAACAGGGCATCATTTGTGCCCAACTCCCTCTGCTGGGCACCTGGCCTCGGCCACCTACAATCCCGAACGGAACAGGATTTCTTCCAGATGCAAGCTGCCACAAACTGGAAGCCTGGCTTCCCATGGAGGGCCAAAGGCCTCCTACAAACTGACATCAGGCACCTGGGGAGCTGACTTTACTTACCCCTGGAAACAGGCCATCATTTGTGCTCAACTCCCTCTGCCGGGCACCAGGCCTTGGCCACCTACAATCCCGAACGGAACAGGATTTCTTCCAGATGCAAGCTGCCACAAGCAGGAAGCCTGGCTTCCTATGCAGGGCCAAAGGCCTCCTACAAACTGACATCAGGCACCTGGGCAGCTGACTTTACTTACCCCTGGAAACAGGCCATCCTTTGTGTCCAACTCCCTCAGCCGGGCACCCAGCTCCGGACTCCTACAATCCCGAACAAAACAGGATTTCTTCCAGATGCAAGCTGCCACAAGCAGGAAGCCTGGCTTCCCATGGAGGGCCAAAGGCCTCCTAGAAACTGACATCAGGCACCTGGGCACCTGACTTTACTTACCCCAGGAAACAGGCCATCCTTTGTGCCCAACTCCCTCAGCCCGGCAACTGGCCTCGGCCACCTACAATCCAGAACGGAACAGGATTTGTTCCAGATGCAAGCTGCCACAAACTGGAAGCCTGGCTTCCCATGGAGGGCCAAAGGCCTCCTACAAACTGACATCAGGCACCTGGGCAGCTGACTTTACTTACCCCAGGAAACAGGCCATCATTTGTGCCCAACTCCCACTGCCGGGCACCAGGCCTTGGCCACCTACAATCCCGAACGGAACAGGATTTCTTCCAGATGCAAGCTGCCACAAGCAGGAAACCTGGCTTCCCATGGAGGGCCAAAGGCCTTCTACAAACTGACATCAGGCACGTGGGCAGCTGACTTTACTTATCCCTCTAAACAGGACATCGTTTGTGCCCAACTCCCTCTGCCGGGCACCTGGCCTCGGCCACCTACAATCCCGAACGGAACAGCATTTCTTCCAGATGCAAGCTGCCACAAGCTGGAAGACTAGCTTCCCTTGGAGGGCCAAAGGCCTCCTACAAACTGACATCAGGCCCCTGGGCAGCTGACTTTACTTACCCCTGGAATCAGGCCATCCTTTGTGCCCAACTCCCTCAGCTGGGCACCCAGCTCCGGCCACCTACAATCCCGAACGGAACAGGATTTCTTCCAGATGCAAGCTGCTTTGAACATAAAGACTAGCTTTCCTTGGAGGGCCAAAGGCCTCCTACAAACTGACATCAGGCACCTGGGCAGCTGACTTTACTTACCCCTGGAAAGAGTCCATCCTTTGTGCCCAACTCCCTCTGCCGGGCACCAGGCCTTGGCCACCTACAATCCCGAACGGAACAGGATTTCTTCCAGATGCAAGCTGCCACAAGCAGGAAGCCTGGCTTCCTATGGAGGGCCAAAGGGCTCCTACAAACTGACATCAGGCACCTGGGCAGCTGACTTTACTTACCCCTGGAAACAGGCCATCCTTTGTGCCCAACTCCCTCTGCCGGGCATTTGGCCTCGGCCACCTACAATCCCGAACGGAACCGGAGTTCTTCCAGATGCAAGCTGCCACAAGCTGGAAACGTGGCTTCTCTTGGAGGGCCAAAGGCCGCCTACAAACTGACATCAGGCACCTGGGCAGCTGACTTTACTTACCCCTGGAAACAGGCCATCCTTTGTGCCCAACTCCCTCTGCCGGGCACCTGGCCTCTGCCACCTACAATCCCGAACGGAACAGGATTTCTTCCAGATGCAAGCTGCCACAAGCTGAAAGACTGGTTTCCCATGGAGGACCAAAGGCCTCCTACAAACTGACATCAGGCACCTGGGCAGCTGACTTTACTTACCCCTGGATACAGGCCATCCTTTGTGCCCAACTCCCTCTGCCGGGCACCAGGCCTCGGCCACCTGCAATACCGAACAGATCAGGATTACTTCCCGATGCAAGCTGCCACAAGCTGGAAGCCTGGCTTTCCATGGAGGAACAATAGCCACCTGCAAACTGACATCAGGCACCTGGGCAGCTGACTTTACTTACCCCTGGAAACAGCCCATCCTTTGTGACCAACTCCCTCATCCAAGCACCCAGCTCCGGCCACCTACAATCCCGAACGGAACAGGATTTCTTCCAGATGCAAGCTGCCTTGAACAGGAAGACTTGCTTCCCTTGGAGGGCCAAAGGCCTCCTACAAACTGACATCAGGCACCTGGGCAGCTGACTTTACTTACCCCTGGAATCAGGCCATCCTTTCTGCCCAACTCCGTCAGCTGGGCACCCAGCTCCGTCCACCTACAATCCCGAACGGAACAGGATTTCTTCCCGATGCAAGCTGCCTTGAACATAAAGACTAGCTTCCCTTGGAGGGCCAAAGGCCTCCTACAAACTGACATCAGGCACCTGGGCAGCTGACTTTCCTTACCTCTGGAAACAGGCCATCCTTTGTGCCCAACTCCCTCTGCCGGTCCCCCAGCTTCGGCCACCTACAATCCCGAACGGAACAGGAGTTCTTCCAGATGCAAGCTGCCACAAACTGGAAACGTGGCTTCACTTGGAGGGCCAAAGGCCTCCTACAAACTGACATCAGGCGCCTGGGCAGCTGACTTTACTTACCCCTGGAAACAGGCCATCCTTTGTGCCCAACTCCCTCTGTCGGGCACCAGGCCTCGGCCACCTACAATCCCGAACGGAACAGGATTTCTTCCAGATGCATGCAGCCACAAGCTGGAAGCGTGGCTTTCCATGGAGGACCAAAGGCCTCCTACAAACTGACATCAGGCACCTGGGCAGCTGACTTTTCTTTCCTCATGAAACAGGGCATCATTTGTGCCCAACTCCCTCTGCTGGGCACCTGGCCTCGGCCACCTACAATCCCGAACGGAACAGGATTTCTTCCAGATGCAAGCTGCCACAAACTGGAAGCCTGGCTTCCCATGGAGGACCAAAGGCCTCCTACAAACTGACATCAGGCACCTGGGGAGCTGACTTTACTTACCCCTGGAAACAGGCTATCATTTGTGCTCAACTCCCTCAGCCGGGCACCAGGCCTTGGCCACCTACAATCCCGAACGGAACAGGATTTCTTCCAGATGCAAGCTGCCACAAGCAGGAAGCCTGGCTTCCTATGCAGGGCCAAAGGCCTCCTACAAACTGACATCAGGCACCTGGGCAGCTGACTTTACTTACCCCTGGAAACAGGCCATCCTTTGTGTCCAACTCCCTCAGCCGGGCACCCAGCTCCGGACTCCTACAATCCCGAACAAAACAGGATTTCTTCCAGATGCAAGCTGCCACAAGCAGGAAGCCTGGCTTCCCATGGAGGGCCAAAGGCCTCCTAGAAACTGACATCAGGCACCTGGGCAGCTGACTTTACTTACCCCAGGAAACAGGCCATCCTTTGTGCCCAACTCCCTCAGCCCGGCAACTGGCCTCGGCCACCTACAATCCAGAACGGAACAGGATTTGTTCCAGATGCAAGCTGCCACAAACTGGAAGCCTGGCTTCCCATGGAGGGCCAAAGGCCTCCTACAAACTGACATCAGGCACCTGGGCAGCTGACTTTACTTACCCCAGGAAACAGGCTATCATTTGTGCCCAACTCCCACTGCCGGGCACCAGGCCTTGGCCACCTACAATCCCGAACGGAACAGGATTTCTTCCAGATGCAAGCTGCCACAAGCAGGAAACCTGGCTTCCCATGGAGGGCCAAAGGCCTCCTACAAACTGACATCAGGCACCTGGGCAGCTGACTTTACTTACCCCTGGAAACAGCCCATCCTTTGTGTCCAACTCCCTCAGCCGGGCACCCAGCTCTGGACTCCTACAATCCCGAACGGAACAGGATTTCTTCCAGATGCAAGCTGCCAGAAGCAGGAAGCCTGGCTTCCCATGGAGGGCCAAAGGCCTCCTACAAACTGACATAAGGCACGTGGGCAGCTGACTTTACTTACCCCTGGAAAGAGTCCATCCTTTGTGCCCAACTCCCTCTGCCGGGCACCAGGCCTTGGCCACCTACAATCCCGAACGGAACAGGATTTCTTCCAGATGCAAGCTGCCACAAGCAGGAAGCCTGGCTTCCTATGGAGGGCCAATGGCCGCCTACAAACTGACATCAGGCACCTGGGCAGCTGACTTATCCCTGGAAACAGGCCATCCTTTGTGCCCAACTCCCTCTGCCGGGCATTTGGCCTCGGCCACCTACAATCCCGAACGGAACCGGAGTTCTTCCAGATGTAAGCTGCCACAAGCTGGAAACGTGGCTTCATTTGGAGGGCCAAAGGCCGCCTACAAACTGACATCAGGCACCTGGGCAGCTGACTTTACTTACCCCTGGAAACAGCCCATCCTTTGTGCCCAACTCCCTCTGCCGGGCACCTGGCCTCGGCCACCTACAATCCCGAACGGAACAGGATTTCTTCCAGATGCAAGCTGCCACAAGCGGAAAGACTGGTTTCCCATGGAGGACCAAAGGCCTCCTACAAACTGACATCAGGCACCTGGGCAGCTGACTTTACTTACCCCTGGATACAGGCCATCCTTTGTGCCTAACTCCCTCTGCCGGGCACCAGGCCTCGGTCACCTGCAATCCCGAACAGATCAGGATTACTTCCCGATGCAAGCTGCCAAAAGCTGGAAGCCTGGCTTTCCATGGAGGACCAATAGCCACCTGCAAACTGACATCAGGCACCTGGGCAGCTGACTTTACTTACCCCAGGAAACAGGCCATCCTTTGTGCCCAACTCCCTCATCCGGGCACCCAGCTCCGGCCACCTACAATCCCGAACGGAACAGGATTTCTTCCAGATGCAAGCTGCCACAAGCAGGAAACCTGGCTTCCCATGGAGGGCCAAAGGCCTCCTACAAACTGACATCAAACACCTGGGCAGCTGACTTTACTTACCCCTGGAAACAGCCCAACCTTTGTGTCCAACTCCCTCAGCCGGGCACCCAGCTCTGGACTCCGAAAATCCCGAACGGAACAGCATTTCTTCCAGATGCAAGCTGCCACAAGCAGGAAGCCTGGCTTCCCATGGAGGGCCAAAGGCCTCCTACAAACTGACATCAGGCACGTGGGCAGCTGACTTTACTTATCGCTCTAAACAGGACATCGTTTGTGCCCAACTCCCTCTGCCGGGCACCCGGCCTCGGCCACCTACAATCCCGAACGGAACAGGATTTCTTCCAGATGCAAGCTGCCACAAGCTGGAAGACTGGTTTCCCGTGGAGGACCAAAGGCCTCCTACAAACTGACATCAGGCACCTGGGCAGCTGACTTTACTTACCCCTGGAAACAGCCCATCCTTTGTGCCCAACTCCCTCAACTGGGCACCCAGCTCCGGCCACCTACAATCCCGAACGGAACAGGATTTCTTCCCGATGCAAGCTGCCTTGAACATAAAGACTAGCTTTCCTTGGAGGGCCAAAGGCCTCCTACAAACTGACATCAGGCACCTGGGCAGCTGACTTTACTTACCCCTGGAAACAGGCCATCCTTTGTGCCCAACTCCCTCTGCTGGGCCCCAGGCCTTGGCCACCTACAATCCCGAACGGAACAGGATTTCTTCCAGATGCAAGCTGCCACAAGCAGGAAGCCCGGCTTCACTTGGAGGGCCAAAGGCCTCCTACAAACTGATATCAGGCACCTGGGCAGCTGACTTTACTTATCCCTGGAAACAGGCCATCATTTGTGCCCAACTCCCTCTGCCGGGCATTTGGCCTCAGCCACCTACAATCCCGAACGGAACCGGAGTTCTTCCAGATGCAAGCTGCCACAAGCAGGAAACGTGGCTTCACTTGGAGGGCCAAAGGCCGCCTACAAACTGACATCAGGCACCTGGGCAGCTGACTTTACTTACCCCTGGAAACAGGCCATCCTTTGTGCCCAACTCCCTCTTCCCGGCACCTGGCCTCGGCCAACTACAATCCCGAACGGAACAGGATTTCTTCCAGATGCAAGCTGCCACAAGCTGAAAGACTGGTTTCCCATGGAGGACCAAAGGCCTCCTACAAACTGACATCAGGCACCTGGGCAGCTGACTTTACTTACCCCTGGATACAGGCCATCCTTTGTGCCCAACTCCCTCTGCCGGGCACCAGGCCTCGGCCACCTGCAATCCCGAACAGATCAGGACTACTTCCCGATGCAAGCTGCCACAAAGTGGAAGACAAGCTTCCCTTGGAGGGCCAAAGGCCTCCTACAAACTGACATCAGGCACCTGGGCAGCTGACTTTACTTACCCCTGGAAACAGGCCATCCTTTGTGCCCAACTCCCTCATCCGGGCACCCAGCTCCGGCCACTTACAATCCCGAACGGAACAGGATTTCTTCCAGATGCAAGCTGCCACAAGCAGGAAGCCTGGCTTACCATGGAGGGCCAAAGGCCTTCTACAAACTGACATCAGGCACGTGGGGAGCTGACTTTACTTATCCCTCTAAACAGGACATCGTTTGTGCCCAACTCCCTCTGCCGGGCACCTGGCCTCGGCCACCCACAATCCCGAACGGAACAGCATTTCTTCCAGATGCAAGCTGCCACAAGCTGGAAGACTAGCTTCCCTTGGAGGGCCAAAGGCCTCCTACAAACTGACATCAGGCCCCTGGGCAGCTGACTTTACTTACCCCTGGAATCAGGCCATCCTTTGTGCCCAACTCCCTCAGCTGGGCACCCAGCTCCGGCCACCTACAATCCCGAACGGAACAGGATTTCTTCCAGATGCAAGCTGCCTTGAACATAAAGACTAGCTTTCCTTGGAGGGCCAAAGGCCTCCTACAAACTGACATCAGGCACCTGGGCAGCTGACTTTACTTACCCCTGGAAAGAGTCCATCCTTTGTGCCCAACTCCCTCTGCCGGGCACCAGGCCTTGGCCACCTACAATCCCGAACGGAACAGGATTTCTTCCAGATGCAAGCTGCCACAAGCAGGAAGCCTGGCTTCCTATGGAGGGCCAAAGGGCTCCTACAAACTGACATCAGGCACCTGGGCAGCTGACTTTACTTACCCCTGGAAACAGGCCATCCTTTGTGCCCAACTCCCTCTGCCGGGCATTTGGCCTCGGCCACCTACAATCCCGAACGGAACCGGAGTTCTTCCAGATGCAAGCTGCCACAAGCTGGAAACGTGGCTTCTCTTGGAGGGCCAAAGGCCGCCTACAAACTGACATCAGGCACCTGGGCAGCTGACTTTACTTACCCCTGGAAACAGCCCATCCTTTGTGCCCAACTCCCTCTGCCGGGCACCTGGCCTCTGCCACCTACAATCCCGAACGGAACAGGATTTCTTCCAGATGCAAGCTGCCACAAGCTGAAAGACTGGTTTCCCATGGAGGACCAAAGGCCTCCTACAAACTGACATCAGGCACCTGGGCAGCTGACTTTACTTACCCCTGGATACAGGCCATCCTTTGTGCCCAACTCCCTCTGCCGGGCACCAGGCCTCGGCCACCTGCAATACCGAACAGATCAGGATTACTTCCCGATGCAAGCTGCCACAAGCTGGAAGCCTGGCTTTCCATGGAGGAACAATAGCCACCTGCAAACTGACATCAGGCACCTGGGCAGCTGACTTTACTTACCCCTGGAAACAGCCCATCCTTTGTGACCAACTCCCTCATCCAAGCACCCAGCTCCGGCCACCTACAATCCCGAACGGAACAGGATTTCTTCCAGATGCAAGCTGCCTTGAACAGGAAGACTTGCTTCCCTTGGAGGGCCAAAGGCCTCCTACAAACTGACATCAGGCACCTGGGCAGCTGACTTTACTTACCCCTGGAATCAGGCCATCCTTTGTGCCCAACTCCGTCAGCTGGGCACCCAGCTCCGTCCACCTACAATCCCGAACGGAACAGGATTTCTTCCCGATGCAAGCTGCCTTGAACATAAAGACTAGCTTCCCTTGGAGGGCCAAAGGCCTCCTACAAACTGACATCAGGCACCTGGGCAGCTGACTTTCCTTACCTCTGGAAACAGGCCATCCTTTGTGCCCAACTCCCTCTGCCGGTCCCCCAGCTTCGGCCACCTACAATCCCGAACGGAACAGGAGTTCTTCCAGATGCAAGCTGCCACAAACTGGAAACGTGGCTTCACTTGGAGGGCCAAAGGCCTCCTACAAACTGACATCAGGCACCTGGGCAGCTGACTTTACTTACCCCTGGAAACAGGCCATCCTTTGTGCCCAACTCCCTCTGTCGGGCACCAGGCCTCGGCCACCTACAATCCCGAACGGAACAAGATTTCTTCCAGATGCAAGCTGCCACAAACTGGAAGCCTGGCTTCCCATGGAGGGCCAAAGGCCTCCTACAAACTGACATCAGGCACCTGGGCAGCTGACTTTTCTTTCCTCATGAAACAGGCCATCATTTGTGCCCAACTCCCTCTGCCGGGCACCAGGCCTTGGCCACCTACAATCCCGAACGGAACAGGATTTCTTCCAGATGCAAGCTGCCACAAGCAGGAAGCCTGGCTTCCTATGCAGGGCCAAAGGCCTCCGACAAACTGACATCAGGCACCTGGGCAGCTGACTTTACTTACCCCTGGAAACAGGCCATCCTTTGTGTCCAACTCCCTCAGCCGGGCACCCAGCTCCGGACTCCTACAATCCTGAACAAAACTGGATTTCTTCCAGATGCAAGCTGCCACAAGCAGGAAGCCTGGCTTCCCATGGAGGGCCAAAGGCCTCCTAGAAACTGACATCAGGCACCTGGGAAGCTGACTTTACTTACCCCAGGAAACAGGCCATCCTTTGTGCCCAACTCCCTCAGCCCGGCAACTGGCCTCGGCCACCTACAATCCAGAACGGAACAGGATTTGTTCCAGATGCAAGCTGCCACAAACTGGAAGCCTGGCTTCCCATGGAGGGCCAAAGGCCTCCTACAAACTTACATCAGGCACCTGGGCAGCTGACTTTACTTACCCCAGGAAACAGGCCATCATTTGTGCCCAACTCCCACTGCCGGGCACCAGGCCTTGGCCACCTACAATCCCGAACGGAACAGGATTTCTTCCAGATGCAAGCTGCCACAAGCAGGAAACCTGGCTTCCCATGGAGGGCCAAAGGCCTCCTACAAACTGACATCAGGCACCTGGGCAGCTGACTTTACTTACCCCTGGAAACAGCCCATCCTTTGTGTCCAACTCCCTCAGCCGGGCACCCAGCTCTGGACTCCTACAATCCCGAACGGAACAGGATTTCTTCCAGATGCAAGCTGCCACAAGCAGGAAGCCTGGCTTCCCATGGAGGGCCAAAGGCCTCCTACAAACTGACATCAGGCACGTGGGCAGCTGACTTTACTTACCCCTGGAAACAGGCCATCCTTTGAGCCCAACTCCCTCTGCCGGGCATTTGGCCTCGGCCACCTACAATCCCGAACGGAACCGGAGTTCTTCCAGATGCAAGCTGCCACAAGCTGGAAACGTGGCTTCACTTGGAGGGCCAAAGGCCTCCTACAAACTGACATCAGGCACCTGGGCAGCTGACTTTACTTACCCCTGGAAACAGCCCATCCTTTGTGCCCAACTCCCTCTGCCGGGCACCTGGCCTCGGCCACCTACAATCCCGAACGGAACAGGATTTCTTCCAGATGCAAGCTGCCACAAGCTGAAAGACTGGTTTCCCATGGAGGACCAAAGGCCTCCTACAAACTGACATCAGGCACCTGGGCAGCTGACTTTACTTACCCCTGGATACAGGCCATCCTTTGTGCCCAACTCCCTCTGCCGGGCACCAGGCCTCGGCCACCTGCAATCCCGAACAGATCAGGATTACTTCCCGATGCAAGCTGCCACAAGCTGGAAGCCTGGCTTTCCATGGAGGACCGATAGCCACCTGCAAACTGACATCAGGCACCTGGGCAGCTGACTTTACTTACCCCTGGAAACAGCCCATCCTTTGTGTCCAACTCCCTCATCCGGGCACCCAGCTCCGGCCACCTACAATCCCGAACGGAACAGGATTTCTTCCAGATGCAAGCTGCCACAAGCAGGAAACCTGGCTTCCCATGGAGGGCCAAAGGCCTCCTACAGACTGACATCAAACACCTGGGCAGCTGACTTTACTTACCCCTGGAAACAGCCCAACCTTTGTGTCCAACTCCCTCATCCGGGCACCCAGCTCCGGCCACCTACAATCCCGAACGGAACAGCATTTCTTCCAGATGCAAGCTGCCACAAGCAGGAAGCCTGGCTTCCCATGGAGGGCCAAAGGCCTCCTACAAACTGACATCAGGCACCTGGGCAGCTGACTTTACTTATCGCTCTAAACAGGACATCGTTTGTGCCCAACTCCCTCTGCCGGGCACCCGGCCTCGGCCACCTACAATCCCGAACGGAACAGGATTTCTTCCAGATGCAAGCTGCCATAAGCTGGAAGACTGGTTTCCCGTGGAGGACCAAAGGCCTCCTACAAACTGACATCAGGCACCTGGGCAGCTGACTTTACTTACCCCTGGAAACAGCCCATCCTTTGTGCCCAACTCCCTCAGCTGGGCACCCAGCTCCGGCCACCTACAATCCCGAACGGAACAGGATTTCTTCCCGATGCAAGCTGCCTTGAACATAAAGACTAGCTTTCCTTGGAGGGCCAAAGGCCTCCTACAAACTGACATCAGGCACCTGGGCAGCTGACTTTACTTACCCCTGGATACAGGCCATCCTTTGTGCCCAACTCCCTCTGCCGGGCACCAGGCCTCGGCCACCTGCAATCCCGAACAGATCAGGATTACTTCCCGATGCAAGCTGCCACAAGCTGGAAGCCTGGCTTTCCATGGAGGACCAATAGCCACCTGCAAACTGACATCAGGCACCTGGGCAGCTGACTTTACTTACCCCTGGAAACAGCCCATCCTTTGTGTCCAACTCCCTCATCCGGGCACCCAGCTCCGGCCACCTACAATCCCGAACGGAACAGGATTTCTTCCAGATGCAAGCTGCCACAAGCAGGAAACCTGGCTTCTCATGGAGGGCCAAAGGCCTCCTACAAACTGACATCAAACACCTGGGCAGCTGACTTTACTTACCCCTGGAAACTGCCCAACCTTTGTGTCCAACTCCCTCAGCCGGGCACCCAGCTCTGGACTCCGACAATCCCGAACGGAACAGCATTTCTTCCAGATGCAAGCTGCCACAAGCAGGAAGCCTGGCTTCCCATGGAGGGCCAAAGGCCTCCTACAAACTGACATCAGGCACCTGGGCAGCTGACTTTACTTATCCCTGGAAACAGGCCATCATTTGTGCCCAACTCCCTCTGCCGGGCATTTGGCCTCGGCCACCTACAATCCCGAACGGAACCGGAGTTCTTCGAGATGCAAGCTGCCACAAGCAGGAAACGTGGCTTCACTTGGAGGGCCAAAGGCCGCCTACAAACTGACATCAGGCACCTGGGCAGCTGACTTTACTTACCCCTGGAAACAGGCCATCCTTTGTGCCCAACTCCCTCTTCCCGGCACCTGGCCTCGTCCAACTACAATCCCGAACGGAACAGGATTTCTTCCAGATGCAAGCTGCCACAAGCTGAAACACTGGTTTCCCATGGAGGACCAAAGGCCTCCTACAAACTGACATCAGGCACCTGGGCAGCTGACTTTACTTACCCCTGGATACAGGCCATCCTTTGTGCCCAACTCCCTCTGCCGGGCACCAGGCCTCGGCCGCCTGCAATCCCGAACAGATCAGGACTACTTCCCGATGCAAGCTGCCACAAAGTGGAAGACAAGCTTCCCTTGGAGGGCCAAAGGCCTCCTACAAACTGACATCAGGCACCTGGGCAGCTGACTTTACTTACCCCTGGAAACAGGCCATCCTTTGTGCCCAACTCCCTCTGCCGGGCACCTGGCCTCGGCCACCTACAATCCCGAACGGAACAGGATTTCTTCCAGATGCAAGCTGCCTTAAACAGGAAGACGAGCTTCCCTTGGAGGGCCAAAGGCCTCCTACAAACTGACATCAGGCACCTGGGCAGCTGACTTTACTTATCCCTGGAAAAAGGACATCCTTTGTGCCCAACTCCCTCTGCCGGGCACCCAGCTCCGGCCACCTACAATCCCGAACGGAACAGGATTTCTTCCAGATGCAAGCTGCCACAAGCAGGAAGCCTGGCTTCCCATGGAGGGCCAAAGGCCGTCTACAAACTGACATCAGGCACGTGGGCAGCTGACTTTACTTATCCCTCTAAACAGGACATCGTTTGTGCCCAACTCCCTCTGCCGGGCACCTGGCCTCGGCCACCTACAATCCCGAACGGAACAGCATTTCGTCCAGATGCAAGCTGCCACAAGCTGGAAGACTAGCTTCACTTGGAGGGCCAAAGGCCTCCTACAAACTGACATCAGGCCCCTGGGCAGCTGACTTTACTTACCCCTGGAATCAGGCCATCCTTTGTGCCCAACTCCCTCAGCTGGGCACCCAGCTCCGGCCACCTACAATCCCGAACGGAACAGGATTTCTTCCAGATGCAAGCTGCCACAAGCAGGAAGCCTGGCTTCCTATGGAGGGCCAAAGGGCTCCTACAAACTGACATCAGGCACCTGGGCAGCTGACTTTACTTACCCCTGGAAACAGGCCATCCTTTGTGCCCAACTCCCTCTGCCGGGCATTTGGCCTCGGCCACCTACAATCCCGAACGGAACCGGAGTTCTTCCAGATGCAAGCTGCCACAAGCTGGAAACGTGGCTTCTCTTGGAGGGCCAAAGGCCGCCTACAAACTGACATCAGGCGCCTGGGCAGCTGACTTTACTTACCCCTGGAAACAGGCCATCCTTTGTGCCCAAATCCCTCTGCCGGGCACCTGGCCTCTGCCACCTACAATCCCGAACGGAACAGGATTTCTTCCAGATGCAAGCTGCCACAAGCTGAAAGACTGGTTTCCCATGGAGGACCAAAGGCCTCCTACAAACTGACATCAGGCACCTGGGCAGCTGACTTTACTTACCCCTGGATACAGGCCATCCTTTGTGCCCAACTCCCTCTGCCGGGCACCAGGCCTCGGCCACCTGCAATACCGAACAGATCAGGATTACTTCCCGATGCAAGCTGCCACAAGCTGGAAGCCTGGCTTTCCATGGAGGAAAAATAGCCACCTGCAAACTGACATCAGGCACCTGGGCAGCTGACTTTACTTACCCCTGGAAACAGCCCATCCTTTGTGACCAACTCCCTCATCCGGGCACCCAGCTCCGGCCACCTACAATCCCGAACGGAACAGGATTTCTTCCAGTTGCAAGCTGCCTTGAACAGGAAGACTTGCTTCCCTTGGAGGGCCAAAGGCCTCCTACAAACTGACATCAGGCACCTGGGCAGCTGACTTTACTTACCCCTGGAATCAGGCCATCCTTTGTGCCCAACTCCGTCAGCTGGGCACCCAGCTCCGTCCACCTACAATCCCGAACGGAACAGGATTTCTTCCCGATGCAAGCTGCCTTGAACATAAAGACTAGCTTCCCTTGGAGGGCCAAAGGCCTCCTACAAACTGACATCAGGCACCTGGGCAGCTGACTTTCCTTACCTCTGGAAACAGGCCATCCTTTGTGCCCAACTCCCTCTGCCGGTCCCCCAGCTTCGGCCACCTACAATCCCGAACGGAACAGGAGTTCTTCTAGATGCAAGCTGCCACAAACTGGAAACGTGGCTTCACTTGGAGGGCCAAAGGCCTCCTACAAACTGACATCAGGCACCTGGGCAGCTGACTTTACTTACCCCTGGAAACAGCCCATCCTTTGTGCCCAACTCCCTCTGTCGGGCACCAGGCCTCGGCCACCTACAATCCCGAACGGAACAGGATTTCTTCCAGATGCATGCAGCCACACGCTGGAAGCGTGGCTTTCCATGGAGGACCAAAGGCCTCCTACAAACTGACATCAGGCACGTGGGCAGCTGACTTTTCTTTCCTCATGAAACAGGCCATCATTTGTGCCCAACTCCCTCTGCTGGGCACCTGGCCTCGGCCACCTACAATCCCGAACGGAACAGGATTTCTTCCAGATGCAAGCTGCCACAAACTGGAAGCCTGGCTTCCCATGGAGGGCCAAAGGCCTCCTACAAACTGACATCAGGCACCTGGGGAGCTGACTTTACTTACCCCTGGAAACAGGCCATCATTTGTGCCCAACTCCCTCTGCCGGGCACCAGGCCTTGGCCACCTACAATCCCGAACGGAACAGGATTTCTTCCAGATGCAAGCTGCCACAAGCAGGAAGCCTGGCTTCCTATGCAGGGCCAAAGGCCTCCTACAAACTGACATCAGGCACCTGGGCAGCTGACTTTACTTACCCCTGGAAACAGGCCATCCTTTGTGTCCAACTCCCTCAGCCGGGCACCCAGCTCCGGACTCCTACAATCCCGAACAAAACAGGATTTCTTCCAGATGCAAGCTGCCAGAAGCAGGAAGCCTGGCTTCCCATGGAGGGCCAAAGGCCTCCTACAAACTGACATCAGGCACCTGGGCTGCTGACTTTACTTACCCCTGGAAAGAGTCCATCCTTTGTGCCCAACTCCCTCTGCCGGGCACCTGGCCTCGGCCACCTACAATCCCGAACGGAACAAGAGTTCTTCCAGATGCAAGCTGCCACAAGCTGGAAACGTGGCTTCACTTGGAGGGCCAAAGGCCTCCTACAAACTGACATCAGGCACCTGGACAGCTGACTTTACTTACCCCTGGATACAGGCCATCCTTTGTGCCCAACTCCCTCTGCCGGGCACCTGGCCTCGGCCACCTACAATCCCGAACGGAACAGGATTTCTTCCAGATGCAAGCTGCCACAAGCTGGAAGACTGGTTTCCCGTGGAGGACCAAAGGCCTCCTACAAACTGGCATCAGGCACCTGGGCAGCTGACTTTACTTACCCCTGGAAACAGCCCATCCTTTGTGCCCAACTCCCTCAGCTGGGCACCCAGCTCCGGCCACCTACAATCCCGAACGGAACAGGATTTCTTCCCGATGCAAGCTGCCTTGAACATAAAGACTAGCTTTCCTTGGAGGGCCAAAGGCCTCCTACAAACTGACATCAGGCATGTGGGCAGCTGACTTTACTTACCCCTGGAAACAGGCCATCCTTTGTGCCCAACTCCCTCTGCCGGGCCCCAGGCCTTGGCCACCTACAATCCCGAACGGAACAGGATTTCTTCCAGATGCAAGCTGCCACAAGCAGGAAGCCTGGCTTCACTTGGAGGGCCAAAGGCCTCCTACAAACTGACATCAGGCACCTGGGCAGCTGACTTTACTTATCCCTGGAAACAGGCCATCATTTGTGCCCAACTCCCTCTGCCGGGCATTTGGCCTCGGCCACCTACAATCCCGAACGGAACCGGAGTTCTTCCAGATGCAAGCTGCCACAAGCAGGAAACGTGGCTTCCCATGGAGGGCCAAAGGCCGCCTACAAACTGACATCGGGCACCTGGGCAGCTGACTTTACTTACCCCTGGAAACAGCCCATCCCTTGTGCCCAACTCCCTCTGCCGGGCACCTGGCCTCGGCCACCTACAATCCCGAACGGAACAGGATTTCTTCCAGATGCAAGCTGCCACAAGCTGAAAGACTGGTTTCCCATGGAGGACCAAAGGCCTCCTACAAACTGACATCAGGCACCTGGGCAGCTGACTTTACTTACCCCTGGATACAGGCCATCCTTTGTGCCCAACTCCCTCTGCCGGGCACCAGGCCTCGGCCACCTGCAATCCCGAACAGATCAGGATTACTTCCCGATGCAAGCTGCCACAAGCTGGAAGCCTGGCTTTCCATGTAGAAACATTAGCCACCGGCAAACTGACATCAGGCACCTGGGCAGCTGACTTTACTTACCCCTGGAAACAGCCCATCCTTTGTGTCCAACACCCTCATCCGGGCACCGAGCTCCGGCCACCTACAATCCCGAACTGAACAGGATGTCTTCCAGATGCAAGCTGCCACAAGCAGGAAGCCTGGCTTCCCATGGAGGGCCAAAGGCCTCCTAAAAACTGACATCAGGCACCTGGGCAGCTGACTTTACTTACCCCTGGAATCAGGCCATCCTTTGTGCCCAACTCCCTCAGCTGGGCACCCAGCTCCGGCCACCTACAATCCCGAACGGAACAGGATTTCTTCCAGATGCAAGCTGCCTTAAACAGGAAGACGAGCTTCCCTTGGAGGGCCAAAGGCCTCCTACAAACTGACATCAGGCACCTGGGCAGCTGACTTTACTTATCCCTGGAAAAAGGACATCCTTTGTGCCCAACTCCCTCTGCCGGGCACCTGGCCTCGGCCACCTACAATCCCGAACGGAACCGGAGTTCTTCCAGATGCAAGCTGCCACAAGCTGGAAACGTGGCTTCACTTGGAGGGCCAAAGGCCTCTTACAAACTGACATCAGGCACGTGGGCAGCTGACTTTACTTACCCCTGGAAACAGGCCATCCTTTGTGCCCAACTCCCTCTGCCGGGCACCTGGCCTCGGCCACCTACAATCCCGAACGGAACAGGATTTCTTCCAGATGCAAGCTGCCACAAGCTGGAAGACTGGTTTCCCGTGGAGGACCAAAGGCCTCCTACAAACTGACATCAGGCACCTGGGCAGCTGACTTTACTTACCCCTGGAAACAGCCCATCCTTTGTGCCCAACTCCCTCAGCTGGGCACCCAGCTCCGGCCACCTACAATCCCGAACGGAACAGGATTTCTTCCCGATGCAAGCTGCCTTGAACATAAAGACTAGCTTTCCTTGGAGGGCCAAAGGCCTCCTACAAACTGACATCAGGCACCTGGGCAGCTGACTTTACTTATCCCTGGAAACAGGCCATCATTTGTGCCCAACTCCCTCTGCCGGGCATTTGGCCTCGGCCACCTACAATCCCGAACGGAACCGGAGTTCTTCCAGATGCAAGCTGCCACAAGCAGGAAACGTGGCTTCACTTGGAGGGCCAAAGGCCGCCTACAAACTGACATCAGGCACCTGGGCAGCTGACTTTACTTACCCCTGGATACAGGCCATCCTTTGTGCCCAACTCCCTCTGCCGGGCACCAGGCCTCGGCCACCTGTAATCCCGAACAGATCAGGACTACTTCTTGATGCAAGCTACCACAAAGTGGAAGACAAGCTTCCCATGGAGGGCCAAAGGCCTCCTACAAACTGACATCAGGCACCTGGGAAGCTGACTTTACTTACCCCTGGAAACAGGCCATCCTTTGTGCCCAACTCCCTCATCCGGGCACCCAGCTCCGGCCACCTACAATCCCGAACGGAACAGGATTTCTTCCAGATGCAAGCTGCCACAAGCAGGAAGCCTGGCTTCCCATGGAGGGCCAAAGGCCTTCTACAAACTGACATCAGGCACGTGGGCAGCTGACTTTACTTATCCCTCTAAACAGGACATCGTTTGTGCCCAACTCCCTCTGCCGGGCACCTGGCCTCGGCCACCTACAATCCCGAACGGAACAGCATTTCTTCCAGATGCAAGCTGCCACAAGCTGGAAGACTAGCTTCCCTTGGAGGGCCAAAGGCCTCCTACAAACTGACATCAGGCCCCTGGGCAGCTGACTTTACTTACCCCTGGAATCAGGCCGTCCATTGTGCCCAACTCCCTCAGCTGGGCACCCAGCTCCGGCCACCTACAATCCCGAACGGAACAGGATTTCTTCCCGATGCAAGCTGCCTTGAACATAAAGACTAGCTTTCCTTGGAGGGCCAAAGGCCTCCTACAAACTGACATCAGGCACCTGGGCAGCTGACTTTACTTACCCCTGGAAACAGGCCATCCTTTGTGCCCAACTCCCTCTGCCGGGCACCAGGCCTCGGCCACCTACAATCCCGAACGGAACAGGATTTCTTCCAGATGCAAGCTGCCACAAGCAGGAAGCCTGGCTTCCTATGGAGGGCCAAAGGGCTCCTACAAACTGACATCAGGCACCTGGGCAGCTGACTTTACTTACCCCTGGAAACAGGCCATCCTTTGTGCCCAACTCCCTCTGCCGGGCATTTGGCCTCGGCCACCTACAATCCCGAACGGAACCGGAGTTCTTCCAGATGCAAGCTGCCACAAGCTGGAAACGTGGCTTCTCTTGGAGGGCCAAAGGCCGCCTACAAACTGACATCAGGCACCTGGGCAGCTGACTTTACTTACCCCTGGAAACAGGCCATCCTTTGTGCCCAACTCCCTCTGCCGGGCACCTGGCCTCTGCCACCTACAATCCCGAACGGAACAGGATTTCTTCCAGATGCAAGCTGCCACAAGCTGAAAGACTGGTTTCCCATGGAGGACCAAAGGCCTCCTACAAACTGACATCAGGCACCTGGGCAGCTGACTTTACTTACCCCTGGATACAGGCCATCCTTTGTGCCCAACTCCCTCTGCCGGGCACCAGGCCTCGGCCACCTGCAATACCGAACAGATCAGGATTACTTCCCGATGCAAGCTGCCACAAGCTGGAAGCCTGGCTTTCCATGTAGGAACAATAGCCACCGGCAAACTGACATCAGGCACCTGGGCAGCTGACTTTACTTACCCCTGGAAACAGCCCATCCTTTGTGTCCAACACCCTCATCCGGGCACCGAGCTCCGGCCACCTACAATCCCGAACTGAACAGGATGTCTTCCAGATGCAAGCTGCCACAAGCAGGAAGCCTGGCTTCCCATGGAGGGCCAAAGGCCTCCTAAAAACTGACATCAGGCACCTGGGCAGCTGACTTTACTTACCCCTGGAATCAGGCCATCCTTTGTGCCCAACTCCCTCAGCTGGGCACCCAGCTCCGGCCACCTACAATCCCGAACGGAACAGGATTTCTTCCAGATGCAAGCTGCCTTAAACAGGAAGACGAGCTTCCCTTGGAGGGCCAAAGGCCTCCTACAAACTGACATCAGGCACCTGGGCAGCTGACTTTACTTATCCCTGGAAAAAGGACATCCTTTGTGCCCAACTCCCTCTGCCGGGCACCTGGCCTCGGCCACCTACAATCCCGAACGGAACCGGAGTTCTTCCAGATGCAAGCTGCCACAAGCTGGAAACGTGGCTTCACTTGGAGGGCCAAAGGCCTCTTACAAACTGACATCAGGCACGTGGGCAGCTGACTTTACTTACCCCTGGAAACAGGCCATCCTTTGTGCCCAACTCCCTCTGCCGGGCACCTGGCCTCGGCCACCTACAATCCCGAACGGAACAGGATTTCTTCCAGATGCAAGCTGCCACAAGCTGGAAGACTGGTTTCCCGTGGAGGACCAAAGGCCTCCTACAAACTGACATCAGGCACCTGGGCAGCTGACTTTACTTACCCCTGGAAACAGCCCATCCTTTGTGCCCAACTCCCTCAGCTGGGCACTCAGCTCCGGCCACCTACAATCCCGAACGGAACAGGATTTCTTCCCGATGCAAGCTGCCTTGAACATAAAGACTAGCTTTCCTTGGAGGGCCAAAGGCCTCCTACAAACTGACATCAGGCACCTGGGCAGCTGACTTTACTTACCCCTGGAAACAGGCCATCCTTTGTGCCCAACTCCCTCTGCCGGGCCCCAGGCCTTGGCCACCTACAATCCCGAACGGAACAGGATTTCTTCCAGATGCAAGCTGCCACAAGCAGGAAGCCTGGCTTCACTTGGAGGGCCAAAGGCCTCCTACAAACTGACATCAGGCACCTGGGCAGCTGACTTTACTTATCCCTGGAAACAGGCCATCATTTGTGCCCAACTCCCTCTGCCGGGCATTTGGCCTCGGCCACCTACAATCCCGAACGGAACCGGAGTTCTTCCAGATGCAAGCTGCCACAAGCAGGAAACGTGGCTTCACTTGGAGGGCCAAAGGCCGCCTACAAACTGACATCAGGCACCTGGGCAGCTGACTTTACTTACCCCTGGAAACAGGCCATCCTTTGTGCCCAACTCCCTCTTCCCGGCACCTGGCCTCGGCCAACTACAATCCCGAACGGAACAGGATTTCTTCCAGATGCAAGCTGCCACAAGCTGAAAGACTGGTTTCCCATGGAGGACCAAAGGCCTCCTACAAACTGACATCAGGCACCTGGGCAGCTGACTTTACTTACCCCTGGAAACAGGCCATCCTTTGTGCCCAACTCCCTCTGCCGGGCACCAGGCCTCGGCCACCTGTAATCCCGAACAGATCAGGACTACTTCCCGATGCAAGCTGCCACAAAGTGGAAGACAAGCTTCCCATGGAGGGCCAAAGGCCTCCTACAAACTGACATCAGGCACCTGGGCAGCTGACTTTACTTACCCCTGGAAACAGGCCATCCTTTGTGCCCAACTCCCTCATCCGGGCACCCAGCTCCGGCCACCTACAATCCCGAACGGAACAGGATTTCTTCCAGATGCAAGCTTCCACAAGCAGGAAGCCTGGCTTCCCATGGAGGGCCAAAGGCCTTCTACAAACTGACATCAGGCACGTGGGCAGCTGACTTTACTTATCCCTCAAAACAGGACATCGTTTGTGCCCAACCCCCTCTGCCGGGCACCTGGCCTCTGCCACCTACAATCCCGAACGGAACAGCATTTCTTCCAGATGCAAGCTGCCACAAGCTGGAAGACTAGCTTCCCTTGGAGGGCCAAAGGCCTCCTACAAACTGACATCAGGCACCTGGGCAGCTGACTTTACTTACCCCTGGAATCAGGCCATCCTTTGTGCCCAACTCCCTCAGCTGGGCACCCAGCTCCGGCCACCTACAATCCCGAACGGAACAGGATTTCTTCCCGATGCAAGCTGCCTTGAACATAAAGACTAGCTTTCCTTGGAGGGCCAAAGGCCTCCTACGAACTGACATCAGGCACCTGGGCAGCTGACTTTACTTACCCCTGGAAACAGGACATCCTTTGTGCCCAACTCCCTCTGCCGGGCACCAGGCCTTGGCCACCTACAATCCCGAACGGAACAGGATTTCTTCCAGATGCAAGCTGCCACAAGCAGGAAGCCTGGCTTCCTATGGAGGGCCAAAGGGCTCCTACAAACTGACATCAGGCACCTGGGCAGCTGACTTTACTTACCCCTGGAAACAGGCCATCCTTTGTGCCAAACTCCCTCTGCCGGGCATTTGGCCTCGGCCACCTACAATCCCGAACGGAACCGGAGTTCTTCCAGATGCAAGCTGCCACAAGCTGGAAACGTGGCTTCTCTTGGAGGGCCAAAGGCCGCCTACAAACTGACATCAGGCACCTGGGCAGCTGACTTTACTTACCCCTGGAAACAGGCCATCCTTTGTGCCCAACTCCCTCTGCCGGGCACCTGGCCTCTGCCACCTACAATCCCGAACGGAACAGGATTTCTTCCAGATGCAAGCTGCCACAAGCTGAAAGACTGGTTTCCCATGGAGGACCAAAGGCCTCCTACAAACTGACATCAGGCACCTGGGCAGCTGACTTTACTTACCCCTGGAAACAGCCCATCCTTTGTGCCCAACTCCGTCAGCTGGGCACCCAGCTCCGTCCACCTACAATCCCGAACGGAACAGGATTTCTTCCCGATGCAAGCTGCCTTGAACATAAAGACTAGCTTCCCTTGGAGGGCCAAAGGCCTCCTACAAACTGACATCAGGCACCTGGGCAGCTGACTTTCCTTACCTCTGGAAACAGGCCATCCTTTGTGCCCAACTCCCTCTGCCGGTCCCCCCAGCTTCGGCCACCTACAATCCCGAACGGAACAGGAGTTCTTCCAGATGCAAGCTGCCACAAACTGGAAACGTGGCTTCACTTGGAGGGCCAAAGGCCTCCTACAAACTGACATCAGGCACCTGGGCAGCTGACTTTACTTACCCCTGGAAACAGGCCATCCTTTGTGCCCAACTCCCTCTGTCGGGCACCAGGCCTCGGCCACCTACAATCCCGAACGGAACAGGATTTCTTCCAGATGCATGCAGCCACAAGCTGGAAGCGTGGCTTTCCATGGAGGACCAAAGGCCTCCTACAAACTGACATCAGGCACCTGGGCAGAAGACTTTTCTTTCCTCATGAAACAGGCCATCATTTGTGCCCAACTCCCTCTGCTGGGCACGTGGCCTCGGCCACCTACAATCCCGAATGGAACAGGATTTCTTCCAGATGCAAGCAGCCACAAACTGGAAGCCTGGCTTCCCATGGAGGGCCAAAGGCCTCCTACAAACTGACATCAGGCACCTGGGGAGCTGACTTTACTTACCCCTGGAAACAGGCCATCATTTGTGCCCAACTCCCTCTGCCGGGCACCAGGCCTTGGCCACCTACAATCCCGAACGGAACAGGATTTCTTCCAGATGCAAGCTGCCACAAGCTGGAAGCCTGGCTTCCTATGCAGGGCCAAAGGCCTCCTACAAACTGACATCAGGCACCTGGGCAGCTGACTTTACTTACCCCTGGAAACAGGCCATCCTTTGTGTCCAACTCCCTCAGCCGGGCACCCAGCTCCGGACTCCTACAATCCCGAAATAAACAGGATTTCTTCCAGATGCAAGCTGCCACAAGCAGGAAGCCTGGCTTCCCATGGAGGGCCAAAGGCCTCCTAGAAACTGACATCAGGCACCTGGGCAGCTGACTTTACTTACCCCAGGAAACAGGCCATCCTTTGTGCCCAACTCCCTCAGCCCGGCAACTGGCCTCGGCCACCTACAATCCAGAACGGAACAGGATTTGTTCCAGATGCAAGCTGCCACAAACTGGAAGCCTGGCTTCCCATGGAGGGCCAAAGGCCTCCTACAAACTTACATCAGGCACCTGGGCAGCTGACTTTACTTACCCCAGGAAACAGGCCATCATTTGTGCCCAACTCCCTCTGCCGGGCACCAGGCCTTGGCCACCTACAATCCCGAACGGAACAGGATTTCTTCCAGATGCAAGCTGCCACAAGCAGGAAACCTGGCTTCCCATGGAGGGCCAAAGGCCTCCTACAAACTGACATCAGGCACCTGGGCAGCTGACTTTACTTACCCCTGGAAACAGCCCATCCTTTGTGTCCAACCTCCTCAGCCGGGCACCCAGCTCTGGACTCCTACAATCCCGAACGGAACAGGATTTCTTCCAGATGCAAGCTGCCACAAGCAGGAAGCCTGGCTTCCCATGGAGGGCCAAAGGCCTCCTACAAACTGACATCAGGCACGTGGGCAGCTGACTTTACTTACCCGTGGAAACAGGCCATCCTTTGTGCCCAACTCCCTCTGCTGGGCACCAGGCCTTGGCCACCTACAATCCCGAACGGAACAGGATTTCTTCCAGATGCAAGCTGCCACAAGCAGGAAGCCTGGCTTCCTATGGAGGGCCAATGGCCGCCTACAAACTGACATCAGGCACCTGGGCAGCTGACTTATCCCTGGAAACAGGCCATCCTTTGTGCCCAACTCCCTCTGCCGGGCATTTGGCCTCGGGCACCTACAATCCCGAACGGAACCAGAGTTCTTCCAGATGCAAGCTGCCACAGGGTGGAAACGTGGCTTCACTTGGAGGGCCAAAGGCCGCCTACAAACTGACATCAGGCACTTGGGCAGCTGACTTTACTTACCCCTGGAAACAGGCCATCCTTTGTGCCCAACTCCCTCTGGCGGGCACCTGGCCTCGGCCACCTACAATCCCGAACGGAACAGGATTTCTTCCAGATGCAAGCTGCCACAAGCTGGAAGCCTGGCTTCCTATGCAGGGCCAAAGGCCTCCTACAAACTGACATCAGGCACCTGGGCAGCTGACTTTACTTACCCCTGGAAACAGGCCATCCTTTGTGTCCAACTCCCTCAGCCGGGCACCCAGCTCCGGACTCCTACAATCCCGAACAAAACAGGATTTCTTCCAGATGCAAGCTGCCACAAGCAGGAAGCCTGGCTTCCCATGGAGGGCCAAAGGCCTCCTAGAAACTGACATCAGGCACCTGGGCAGCTGACTTTACTTACCCCAGGAAACAGGCCATCCTTTGTGCCCAACTCCCTCAGCCCGGCAACTGGCCTCGGCCACCTACAATCCAGAACGGAACAGGATTTGTTCCAGATGCAAGCTGCCACAAACTGGAAGCCTGGCTTCCCATGGAGGGCCAAAGGCCTCCTACAAACTTACATCAGGCACCTGGGCAGCTGACTTTACTTACCCCAGGAAACAGGCCATCATTTGTGCCCAACTCCCACTGCCGGGCACCAGGCCTTGGCCACCTACAATCCCGAACGGAACAGGATTTCTTCCAGATGCAAGCTGCCACAAGCAGGAAACCTGGCTTCCCATGGAGGGCCAAAGGCCTCCTACAAACTGACATCAGGCACCTGGGCAGCTGACTTTACTTACCCCTGGAAACAGCCCATCCTTTGTGTCCAACTCCCTCAGCCGGGCACCCAGCTCTGGACTCCTACAATCCCGAACGGAACAGGATTTCTTCCAGATGCAAGCTGCCACAAGCAGGAAGCCTGGCTTCCCATGGAGGGCCAAAGGCCTCCTACAAACTGACATCAGGCACGTGGGCAGCTGACTTTACTTACCCGTGGAAACAGGCCATCCTTTGTGCCCAACTCCCTCTGCCGGGCACCAGGCCTTGGCCACCTACAATCCCGAACGGAACAGGATTTCTTCCAGATGCAAGCTGCCTTGAACAGGAAGACTTGCTTCCCTTGGAGGGCCAAAGGCCTCCTACAAACTGACATCAGGCACCTGGGCAGCTGACTTTACTTACCCCTGGAATCAGGCCATCCTTTGTGCCCAACTCCGTCAGCTGGGCACCCAGCTCCGTCCACCTACAATCCCGAACGGAACAGGATTTCTTCCCGATGCAAGCTGCCTTGAACATAAAGACTAGCTTCCCTTGGAGGGCCAAAGGCCTCCTACAAACTGACATCAGGCACCTGGGCAGCTGACTTTCCTTACCTCTGGAAACAGGCCATCCTTTGTGCCCAACTCCCTCTGCCGGTCCCCCAGCTTCGGCCACCTACAATCCCGAACGGAACAGGAGTTCTTCCAGATGCAAGCTGCCACAAACTGGAAACGTGGCTTCACTTGGAGGGCCAAAGGCCTCCTACAAACTGACATCAGGCACCTGGGCAGCTGACTTTACTTACCCCTGGAAACAGCCCATCCTTTGTGCCCAACTCCCTCTGTCGGGCACCAGGCCTCGGCCACCTACAATCCCGAACGGAACAGGATTTCTTCCAGATGCATGCAGCCACACGCTGGAAGCGTGGCTTTCCATGGAGGACCAAAGGCCTCCTACAAACTGACATCAGGCACCTGGGCAGCTGACTTTTCTTTCCTCATGAAACAGGCCATCATTTGTGCCCAACTCCCTCTGCTGGGCACCTGGCCTCGGCCACCTACAATCCCGAACGGAACAGGATTTCTTCCAGATGCAAGCTGCCACAAACTGGAAGCCTGGCTTCCCATGGAGGGCCAAAGGCCTCCTACAAACTGACATCAGGCACCTGGGGAGCTGACTTTACTTACCCCTGGAAACAGGCCATCATTTGTGCCCAACTCCCTCTGCCGGGCACCAGGCCTTGTCCACCTACAATCCCGAACGGAACAGGATTTCTTCCAGATGCAAGCTGCCACAAGCAGGAAGCCTGGCTTCCTATGCAGGGCCAAAGGCCTCCTACAAACTGACATCAGGCACCTGGGCAGCTGACTTTACTTACCCCTGGAAACAGGCCATCCTTTGTGTCCAACTCCCTCAGCCGGGCACCCAGCTCCGGACTCCTACAATCCCGAACAAAACAGGATTTCTTCCAGATGCAGGCTGCCAGAAGCAGGAAGCCTGGCTTCCCATGGAGGGCCAAAGGCCTCCTACAAACTGACATCAGGCACCTGGGCTGCTGACTTTACTTACCCCTGGAAAGAGTCCATCCTTTGTGCCCAACTCCCTCTGCCGGGCACCTGACCTCGGCCACCTACAATCCCGAACGGAACAGGATTTCTTCCAGATGCAAGCTGCCTTAAACAGGAAGACGAGCTTCCCTTGGAGGGCCAAAGGCCTCCTACAAACTGACATCAGGCACCTGGGCAGCTGACTTTACTTACCCCTGGAAACAGGCCATCCTTTGTGCCCAACTCCCTCTGCCGGGCCCCAGGCCTTGGCCACCTACAATCCCGAACGGAACAGGATTTCTTCCAGATGCAAGCTGCCACAAGCAGGAAGCCTGGCTTCACTTGGAGGGCCAAAGGCCTCCTACAAACTGACATCAGGCACCTGGGCAGCTGACTTTACTTATCCCTGGAAACAGGCCATCATTTGTGCCCAACTCCCTCTGCCGGGCATTTGGCCTCGGCCACCTACAATCCCGAACGGAACCGGAGTTCTTCCAGATGCAAGCTGCCACAAGCAGGAAACGTGGCTTCCCATGGAGGGCCAAAGGCCGCCTACAAACTGACATCAGGCACCTGGGCAGCTGACTTTACTTACCCCTGGAAACAGCCCATCCCTTGTGCCCAACTCCCTCTGCCGGGCACCTGGCCTCGGCCACCTACAATCCCGAACGGAACAGGATTTCTTCCAGATGCAAGCTGCCACAAGCTGAAAGACTGGTTTCCCATGGAGGACCAAAGGCCTCCTATAAACTGACATCAGGCACCTGGGCAGCTGACTTTACTTACCCCTGGATACAGGCCATCCTTTGTGCCCAACTCCCTCTGCCGGGCACCAGGCCTCGGCCACCTGCAATCCCGAACAGATCAGGATTACTTCCCGATGCAAGCTGCCACAAGCTGGAAGCCTGGCTTTCCATGTAGGAACATTAGCCACCGGCAAACTGACATCAGGCACCTGGGCAGCTGACTTTACTTACCCCTGGAAACAGCCCATCCTTTGTGTCCAACACCCTCATCCGGGCACCGAGCTCCGGCCACCTACAATCCCGAACAGAACAGGATGTCTTCCAGATGCAAGCTGCCACAAGCAGGAAGCCTGGCTTCCCATGGAGGGCCAAAGGCCTCCTAAAAACTGACATCAGGCACCTGGGCAGCTGACTTTACTTACCCCTGGAATCAGGCCATCCTTTGTGCCCAACTCCCTCAGCTGGGCACCCAGCTCCGGCCACCTACAATCCCGAACGCAACAGGATTTCTTCCAGATGCAAGCTGCCTTAAACAGGAAGACGAGCTTCCCTTGGAGGGCCAAAGGCCTCCTACAAACTGACATCAGGCACCTGGGCAGCTGACTTTACTTATCCCTGGAAAAAGGACATCCTTTGTGCCCAACTCCCTCTGCCGGGCACCTGGCCTCGGCCACCTACAATCCCGAACGGAACCGGAGTTCTTCCAGATGCAAGCTGCCACAAGCTGGAAACGTGGCTTCACTTGGAGGGCCAAAGGCCTCTTACAAACTGACATCAGGCACGTGGGCAGCTGACTTTACTTACCCCTGGAAACAGGCCATCCTTTGTGCCCAACTCCCTCTGCCGGGCACCTGGCCTCGGCCACCTACAATCCCGAACGGAACAGGATTTCTTCCAGATGCAAGCTGCCACAAGCTGGAAGACTGGTTTCCCGTGGAGGACCAAAGGCCTCCTACAAACTGACATCAGGCACCTGGGCAGCTGACTTTACTTACCCCTGGAAACAGCCCATCCTTTGTGCCCAACTCCCTCAGCTGGGCACCCAGCTCCGGCCACCTACAATCCCGAACGGAACAGGATTTCTTCCCGATGCAAGCTGCCTTGAACATAAAGACTAGCTTTCCTTGGAGGGCCAAAGGCCTCCTACAAACTGACATCAGGCACCTGGGCAGCTGACTTTACTTATCCCTGGAAACAGGCCATCATTTGTGCCCAACTCCCCCTGCCGGGCATTTGGCCTCGGCCACCCTACAATCCCGAACGGAACCGGAGTTCTTCCAGATGCAAGCTGCCACAAGCAGGAAACGTGGCTTCACTTGGAGGCCAAAGGCCGCCTACAAACTGACATCAGGCACCATGGGCAGCTGACTTTACTTACCCCTGGATACAGGCCATCCTTTGTGCCAACTCCCTCTGCCGGGCACCAGGCCTCGGCCACCTGTAATCCCGAACAGATCAGGACTACTTCCGATGCAAGCTGCCACAAAGTGGAAGACAAGCTTCCCATGGAGGGCCAAAGGCCTCCTACAAACTGACATCAGGCACCTGGGCAGCTGACTTTACTTACCCCTGGAAACAGGCCATCCTTTGTGCCCAACTCCCTCATCCGGGCACCCAGCTCCGGCCACCTACAATCCCGAACGGAACAGGATTTTCTTACAGATGCAAGCTGCCACAAGCAGGAAGCCTGGCTTCCCATGGAGGGCCAAAGGCCTTCTACAAACTGACATCAGGCACGTGGGCAGCTGACTTTACTTATCCCTCTAAACAGGACATCGTTTGTGCCCAACTCCCACTGTCGGGCACCAGGCCTCGGCACCTACAATCCCGAACAAAACAGGATTTCTTCCAGATGCATGCAGCCACAAGCTGGAAGCGTGGCTTTCCATGGAGGACCAAAGGCTCTACAAACTGACATCAGGCACCTGGGCAGCTGACTTTTCTTTCCTCATGAAACAGGCCATCATTGTGCCCAACTCCCTCTGCTGGGCACGTGCCTCGGCCACCTACAATCCCGAATGGAACAGGATTTCTTCCAGATACAAGCTGCCACAAACTGGAAGCCTGGCTTCCCATGGAGGGCCAAAGGCCTCCTACAAACTGACATCAGGCAACCTGGGGAGCTGACTTTACTTACCCCTGGAAACAGGCCATCATTTGTGCCCAACTCCCTCTGCCGGGCACCAGGCCTTGGCCACCTACAATCCGAACGGAACAGGATTTCTTCCAGATGCAAGCTGCCACAAGGCTGGAAGCCTGGCTTCCTATGCAGGGCCAAAAGGCCTCCTACAAAACTGACCATCAGGCACCTGGGCAGCTGACTTTACTTACCCCTGGAAACAGGCCATCCTTTTGTGTCCAACTCCCTCAGCCGGGCACCCAGCTCCGGACTCCTACAATCCCGAACAAAACCAGGATTTCTTCCAGATGCAAGCTGCCACAAGCAGGAAGCCTGGCTTCCCATGGAGGGCCAAGGCCTCCTAGAAACTGACATCAGGCACCTGGGCAGCTGACTTTACTTACCCCAGGAAACAGGCATCCTTTGTGCCCAACTCCCTCAGCCCGGCAACTGGCCTCGGCCACCTACAATCCAGAACGGAACAGGATTTGTTCCAGATGCAAGCTGCCACAAACTGGAAGCCTGGCTTCCCATGGAGGGCCAAGGCCTCCTACAAACTTACATCAGGCACCTGGGCAGCTGACTTTACTTACCCCAGGAAACAGGACATCATTTGTGCCCTGCCGGGCACCAGGCCTTGGCCACCTACAATCCCGAACGGAACAGGATTTCTTCCAGATGCAAGCTGCCACAAGCAGGAAACCTGGCTTCCCATGGAGGGCCAAAGGCCTCCTACAAACTGACATCAGGCACCTGGGCAGCTGACTTTACTTACCCCTGGAAACAGCCCATCCTTTGTGTCCAACTCCCTCAGCCGGGCACCCAGCTCTGGACTCCTACAATCCCGAACGGAACAGGATTTCTTCCAGATGCAAGCTCCCACAAGCAGGAAGCCTGGCTTCCCATGGAGGGCCAAAGGCCTCCTACAAACTGACATCAGGCACGTGGGCAGCTGACTTTACTTACCCGTGGAAACAGGCCATCCTTTGTGCCCAACTCCCTCTGCCGGGCACCAGGCCTTGGCCACCTACAATCCCGAACGGAACAGGATTTCTTCCAGATGCAAGCTGCCACAAGCAGGAAGCCTGGCTTCCTATGGAGGGCCAATGGCCGCCTACAAACTGACATCAGGCACCTGGGCAGCTGACTTATCCCTGGAAACAGGCCATCCTTTGTGCCCAACTCCCTCTGCCGGGCATTTGGCCTCGGGCACCTACAATCCCGAACGGAACCAGAGTTCTTCCAGATGCAAGCTGCCACAGGCTGGAAACGTGGCTTCACTTGGAGGGCCAAAGGCCGCCTACAAACTGACATCAGGCACCTGGGCAGCTGACTTTACTTACCCCTGGAAACAGGCCATCCTTTGTGCCCAACTCCCTCTGGCGGGCACCTGGCCTCGGCCACCTACAATCCCGAACGGAACAGGATTTCTTCCAGATGCAAGCTGCCACAAGCTGGAAGCCTGGCTTCCTATGCAGGGCCAAAGGCCTCCTACAAACTGACATCAGGCACCTGGGCAGCTGACTTTACTTACCCCTGGAAACAGGCCATCCTTTGTGTCCAACTCCCTCAGCCGGGCACCCAGCTCCGGACTCCTACAATCCCGAACAAAACAGGATTTCTTCCAGATGCAAGCTGCCACAAGCAGGAAGCCTGGCTTCCCATGGAGGGCCAAAGGCCTCCTAGAAACTGACATCAGGCACCTGGGCAGCTGACTTTACTTACCCCAGGAAACAGGCCATCCTTTGTGCCCAACTCCCTCAGCCCGGCAACTGGCCTCGGCCACCTACAATCCAGAACGGAACAGGATTTGTTCCAGATGCAAGCTGCCACAAACTGGAAGCCTGGCTTCCCATGGAGGGCCAAAGGCCTCCTACAAACTTACATCAGGCACCTGGGCAGCTGACTTTACTTACCCCAGGAAACAGGCCATCATTTGTGCCCAACTCCCACTGCCGGGCACCAGGCCTTGGCCACCTACAATCCCGAACGGAACAGGATTTCTTCCAGATGCAAGCTGCCACAAGCAGGAAACCTGGCTTCCCATGGAGGGCCAAAGGCCTCCTACAAACTGACATCAGGCACCTGGGCAGCTGACTTTACTTACCCCTGGAAACAGCCCATCCTTTGTGTCCAACTCCCTCAGCCGGGCACCCAGCTCTGGACTCCTACAATCCCGAACGGAACAGGATTTCTTCCAGATGCAAGCTGCCACAAGCAGGAAGCCTGGCTTCCCATGGAGGGCCAAAGGCCTCCTACAAACTGACATCAGGCACGTGGGCAGCTGACTTTACTTACCCGTGGAAACAGGCCATCCTTTGTGCCCAACTCCCTCTGCCGGGCACCAGGCCTTGGCCACCTACAATCCCGAACGGAACAGGATTTCTTCCAGATGCAAGCTGCCTTGAACAGGAAGACTTGCTTCCCTTGGAGGGCCAAAGGCCTCCTACAAACTGACATCAGGCACCTGGGCAGCTGACTTTACTTACCCCTGGAATCAGGCCATCCTTTGTGCCCAACTCCGTCAGCTGGGCACCCAGCTCCGTCCACCTACAATCCCGAACGGAACAGGATTTCTTCCCGATGCAAGCTGCCTTGAACATAAAGACTAGCTTCCCTTGGAGGGCCAAAGGCCTCCTACAAACTGACATCAGGCACCTGGGCAGCTGACTTTCCTTACCTCTGGAAACAGGCCATCCTTTGTGCCCAACTCCCTCTGCCGGTCCCCCAGCTTCGGCCACCTACAATCCCGAACGGAACAGGAGTTCTTCCAGATGCAAGCTGCCACAAACTGGAAACGTGGCTTCACTTGGAGGGCCAAAGGCCTCCTACAAACTGTCATCAGGCACCTGGGCAGCTGACTTTACTTACCCCTGGAAACAGCCCATCCTTTGTGCCCAACTCCCTCTGTCGGGCACCAGGCCTCGGCCACCTACAATCCCGAACGGAACAGGATTTCTTCCAGATGCATGCAGCCACACGCTGGAAGCGTGGCTTTCCATGGAGGACCAAAGGCCTCCTACAAACTGACATCAGGCACCTGGGCAGCTGACTTTTCTTTCCTCATGAAACAGGCCATCATTTGTGCCCAACTCCCTCTGCTGGGCACCTGGCCTCGGCCACCTACAATCCCGAACGGAACAGGATTTCTTCCAGATGCAAGCTGCCACAAACTGGAAGCCTGGCTTCCCATGGAGGGCCAAAGGCCTCCTACAAACTGACATCAGGCACCTGGGGAGCTGACTTTACTTACCCCTGGAAACAGGCCATCATTTGTGCCCAACTCCCTCTGCCGGGCACCAGGCCTTGGCCACCTACAATCCCGAACGGAACAGGATTTCTTCCAGATGCAAGCTGCCACAAGCAGGAAGCCTGGCTTCCTATGCAGGGCCAAAGGCCTCCTACAAACTGACATCAGGCACCTGGGCAGCTGACTTTACTTACCCCTGGAAACAGGCCATCCTTTGTGTCCAACTCCCTCAGCCGGGCACCCAGCTCCGGACTCCTACAATCCCGAACAAAACAGGATTTCTTCCAGATGCAGGCTGCCAGAAGCAGGAAGCCTGGCTTCCCATGGAGGGCCAAAGGCCTCCTACAAACTGACATCAGGCACCTGGGCTGCTGACTTTACTTACCCCTGGAAAGAGTCCATCCTTTGTGCCCAACTCCCTCTGCCGGGCACCTGGCCTCGGCCACCTACAATCCCGAACGGAACAGGATTTCTTCCAGATGCAAGCTGCCTTAAACAGGAAGACGAGCTTCCCTTGGAGGGCCAAAGGCCTCCTACAAACTGACATCAGGCACCTGGGCAGCTGACTTTACTTATCCCTGGAAAAAGGACATCCTTTGTGCCCAACTCCCTCTGCCGGGCACCTGGCCTCGGCCACCTACAATCCCGAACGGAACCGGAGTTCTTCCAGATGCAAGCTGCCACAAGCTGGAAACGTGGCTTCACTTGGAGGGCCAAAGGCCTCCTACAAACTGACATCAGGCACGTGGGTAGCTGACTTTACTTACCCCTGGAAACAGGCCATCCTTTGTGCCCAACTCCCTCTGCCGGGCACCTGGCCTCGGCCACCTACAATCCCGAACGAAACAGGATTTCTTCCAGATGCAAGCTGCCACAAGCTGGAAGACTGGTTTCCCGTGGAGGACCAAAGGCCTCCTACAAACTGGCATCAGGCACCTGGGCAGCTGACTTTACTTACCCCTGGAAACAGCCCATCCTTTGTGCCCAACTCCCTCAGCTGGGCACCCAGCTCCGGCCACCTACAATCCCGAACGGAACAGGATTTCTTCCCGATGCAAGCTGCCTTGAACATAAAGACTAGCTTTCCTTGGAGGGCCAAAGGCCTCCTACAAACTGACATCAGGCACCTGGGCAGCTGACTTTACTTACCCCTGGAAACAGGCCATCCTTTGTGCCCAACTCCCTCTGCCGGGCCCCAGGCCTTGGCCACCTACAATCCCGAACGGAACAGGATTTCTTCCAGATGCAAGGTGCCACAAGCAGGAAGCCTGGCTTCACTTGGAGGGCCAAAGGCCTCCTACAAACTGACATCAGGCACCTGGGCAGCTGACTTTACTTATCCCTGGAAACAGGCCATCATTTGTGCCCAACTCCCTCTGCCGGGCATTTGGCCTCGGCCACCTACAATCCCGAACGGAACCGGAGTTCTTCCAGATGCAAGCTGCCACAAGCAGGAAACGTGGCTTCCCATGGAGGGCCAAAGGCCGCCTACAAACTGACATCAGGCACCTGGGCAGCTGACTTTACTTACCCCTGGAAACAGCCCATCCCTTGTGCCCAACTCCCTCTGCCGGGCACCTGGCCTCGGCCACCTACAATCCCGAACAGAACAGGATTTCTTCCAGATGCAAGCTGCCACAAGCTGAAAGACTGGTTTCCCATGGAGGACCAAAGGCCTCCTACAAACTGACATCAGGCACCTGGGCAGCTGACTTTACTTACCCCTGGATACAGGCCATCCTTTGTGCCCACCTCCCTCTGCCGGGCACCAGGCCTCGGCCACCTGCAATCCCGAACAGATCAGGATTACTTCCCGATGCAAGCTGCCACAAGCTGGAAGCCTGGCTTTCCATGTAGGAACATTAGCCACCGGCAAACTGACATCAGGCACCTGGGCAGCTGACTTTACTTACCCCTGGAAACAGCCATCCTTTGTGTCCAACACCCTCATCCGGGCACCGAGCTCCGGCCACCTACAATCCCGAACTGAACAGGATGTCTTCCAGATGCAAGCTGCCACAAGCAGGAAGCCTGGCTTCCCATGGAGGGCCAAAGGCCTCCTAAAAACTGACATCAGGCACCTGGGCAGCTGACTTTACTTACCCCTGGAATCAGGCCATCCTTTGTGCCCAACTCCCTCAGCTGGGCACCCAGCTCCGGCCACCTACAATCCCGAACGCAACAGGATTTCTTCCAGATGCAAGCTGCCTTAAACAGGAAGACGAGCTTCCCTTGGAGGGCCAAAGGCCTCCTACAAACTGACATCAGGCACCTGGGCAGCTGACTTTACTTATCCCTGGAAAAAGGACATCCTTTGTGCCCAACTCCCTCTGCCGGGCACCTGGCCTCGGCCACCTACAATCCCGAACGGAACCGGAGTTCTTCCAGATGCAAGCTGCCACAAGCTGGAAACGTGGCTTCACTTGGAGGGCCAAAGGCCTCTTACAAACTGACATCAGGCACGTGGGCAGCTGACTTTACTTACCCCTGGAAACAGGCCATCCTTTGTGCCCAACTCCCTCTGCCGGGCACCTGGCCTCGGCCACCTACAATCCCGAACGGAACAGGATTTCTTCCAGATGCAAGCTGCCACAAGCTGGAAGACTGGTTTCCCGTGGAGGACCAAAGGCCTCCTACAAACTGACATCAGGCACCTGGGCAGCTGACTTTACTTACCCCTGGAAACAGCCCATCCTTTGTGCCCAACTCCCTCAGCTGGGCACCCAGCTCCGGCCACCTACAATCCCGAACGGAACAGGATTTCTTCCCGATGCAAGCTGCCACAAGCTGAAAGACTGGTTTCCCATGGAGGACCAAAGGCCTCCTACAAACTGACATCAGGCACCTGGGCAGCTGACTTTACTTACCCCTGGATACAGGCCATCCTTTGTGCCCACCTCCCTCTGCCGGGCACCAGGCCTCGGCCACCTGCAATCCCGAACAGATCAGGATTACTTCCCGATGCAAGCTGCCACAAGCTGGAAGCCTGGCTTTCCATGTAGGAACATTAGCCACCGGCAAACTGACATCAGGCACCTGGGCAGCTGACTTTACTTACCCCTGGAAACAGCCCATCCTTTGTGTCCAACACCCTCATCCGGGCACCGAGCTCCGGCCACCTACAATTTCGAACTGAACAGGATGTCTTCCAGATGCAAGCTGCCACAAGCAGGAAGCCTGGCTTCCCATGGAGGGCCAAAGGCCTCCTAAAAACTGACATCAGGCACCTGGGCAGCTGACTTTACTTACCCCTGGAATCAGGCCATCCTTTGTGCCCAACTCCCTCAGCTGGGCACCCAGCTCCGGCCACCTACAATCCCGAACGCAACAGGATTTCTTCCAGATGCAAGCTGCCTTAAACCAGGAAGACGAGCTTCCCTTGGAGGGCCAAAGGCCTCCTACAAACTGACATCAGGCACCTGGGCAGCTGACTTTACTTATCCCTGGAAAAAAGGACATCCTTTGTGCCCAACTCCCTCTGCCGGGCACCTGGCCTCGGCCACCTACAATCCCGAACGGAACCGGAGTTCTTCCAGATGCAAGCTGCCACAAGCTGGAAACGTGGCTTCACTTGGAGGGCCAAAGGCCTCTTACAAACTGACATCAGGCACGTGGGCAGCTGACTTTACTTACCCCTGGAAACAGGCCATCCTTTGTGCCCAACTCCCTCTGCCGGGCACCTGGCCTCGGCCACCTACAATCCCGAACGGAACAGGATTTCTTCAGATGCAAGCTGCCACAAGCTGGAAGACTGGTTTCCCGTGGAGGACCAAAGGCCTCCTACAAACTGACATCAGGGCACCTGGGCAGCTGACTTTACTTACCCCTGGAAACAGCCCATCCTTTGTGCCCAACTCCCTCAGCTGGGCACCCAGCTCCGGCCACCTACAATCCCGAACGGAACAGGATTTCTTCCCGATGCAAGCTGCCTTGAACATAAAGACTAGCTTTCCTTGGAGGGCCAAAGGCCTCCTACAAACTGACATCAGGCACCTGGGCAGCTGACTTTACTTATCCCTGGAAACAGGCCATCATTTGTGCCCAACTCCCTCTGCCGGGCATTTGGCCTCGGCCACCTACAATCCCGAACGGAACCGGAGTTCTTCCAGATGCAAGCTGCCACAAGCAGGAAACGTGGCTTCACTTGGAGGGCCAAAGGGCCGCCTACAAACTGACATCAGGCACCTGGGCAGCTGACTTTACTTACCCCTGGATACAGGCCATCCTTTGTGCCCAACTCCCTCTGCCGGGCACCAGGCCTCGGCCACCTGTAATCCCGAACAGATCAGGACTACTTCCCGATGCAAGCTGCCACAAAGTGGAAGACAAGCTTCCCATGGAGGGCCAAAGGCCTCCTACAAACTGACATCAGGCACCTGGGCAGCTGACTTTACTTACCCCTGGAAACAGGCCATCCTTTGTGCCCAGCTCCCTCATCCGGGCACCCAGCTCCGGCCACCTACAATCCCGAACGGAACAGGATTTCTTACAGATGCAAGCTGCCACAAGCAGGAAGCCTGGCTTCCCATGGAGGGCCAAAGGCCTTCTACAAACTGACATCAGGCACGTGGGCAGCTGACTTTACTTATCCCTCTAAACAGGACATCGTTTGTGCCCAACTCCCTCTGCCGGGCACCTGGCCTCGGCCACCTACAATCCCGAACGGAACAGCATTTCTTCCAGATGCAAGCTGCCACAAGCTGGAAGACTAGCTTCCCTTGGAGGGCCAAAGGCCTCCTACAAACTGACATCAGGCCCCTGGGCAGCTGACTTTACTTACCCCTGGAATCAGGCCATCCATTGTGCCCAACTCCCTCAGCTGGGCACCCAGCTCCGGCCACCTACAATCCCGAACGGAACAGGATTTCTTCCCGATGCAAGCTGCCTTCAACATAAAGACTAGCTTTCCTTGGAGGGCCAAAGGCCTCCTACAAACTGACATCAGGCACCTGGGCAGCTGACTTTACTTACCCCTGGAAACAGGCCATCCTTTGTGCCCAACTCCCTCTGCCGGGCATTTGGCCTCGGCCACCTACAATCCCGAACGGAACCGGAGTTCTTCCAGATGCAAGCTGCCACAAGCTGGAAACGTGGCTTCTCTTGGAGGGCCAAAGGCCGCCTACAAACTGACATCAGGCACCTGGGCAGCTGACTTTACTTACCCCTGGAAACAGGCCATCCTTTGTGCCCAACTCCCTCTGCCGGGCACCTGGCCTCTGCCACCTACAATCCCGAACGGAACAGGATTTCTTCCAGATGCAAGCTGCCACAAGCTGAAAGACTGGTTTCCCATGGAGGACCAAAGGCCTCCTACAAACTGACATCAGGCACCTGGGCAGCTGACTTTACTTACCCCTGGATACAGGCCATCCTTTGTGCCCAACTCCCTCTGCCGGGCACCAGGCCTCGGCCACCTGCAATACCGAACAGATCAGGATTACTTCCCGATGCAAGCTGCCACAAGCTGGAAGCCTGGCTTTCCATGTAGGAACAATAGCCACCGGCAAACTGACATCAGGCACCTGGGCAGCTGACTTTACTTACCCCTGGAAACAGCCCATCCTTTGTGTCCAACACCCTCATCCGGGCAACGAGCTCCGGCCACCTACAATCCCGAACTGAACAGGATGTCTTCCAGATGCAAGCTGCCACAAGCAGGAAGCCTGGCTTCCCATGGAGGGCCAAAGGCCTCCTAAAAACTGACATCAGGCACCTGGGCAGCTGACTTTACTTACCCCTGGAATCAGGCCATCCTTTGTGCCCAACTCCCTCAGCTGGGCACCCAGCTCCGGCCACCTACAATCCCGAACGGAACAGGATTTCTTCCAGATGCAAGCTGCCTTAAACAGGAAGACGAGCTTCCCTTGGAGGGCCAAAGGCCTCCTACAAACTGACATCAAGCACCTGGGCAGCTGACTTTACTTATCCCTGGAAAAAGGACATCCTTTGTGCCCAACTCCCTCTGCCGGGCACCTAGCCTCGGCCACCTACAATCCCGAACGGAACCGGAGTTCTTCCAGATGCAAGCTGCCACAAGCTGGAAACCTGGCTTCACTTGGAGGGCCAAAGGCCTCTTACAAACTGACATCAGGCACGTGGGCAGCTGACTTTACTTACCCCTGGAAACAGGCCATCCTTTGTGCCCAACTCCCTCTGCCGGGCACCTGGCCTCGGCCACCTACAATCCCGAACGGAACAGGATTTCTTCCAGATTCAAGCTGCCACAAGCTGGAAGACTGGTTTCCCGTGGAGGACCAAAGGCCTCCTACAAACTGACATCAGGCACCTGGGCAGCTGACTTTACTTACCCCTGGAAACAGCCCATCCTTTGTGCCCAACTCCCTCAGCTGGGCACTCAGCTCCGGCCACCTACAATCCCGAACGGAACAGGATTTCTTCCCGATGCAAGCTGCCTTGAACATAAAGACTAGCTTTCCTTGGAGGGCCAAAGGCCTCCTACAAACTGACATCAGGCACCTGGGCAGCTGACTTTACTTACCCCTGGAAACAGGCCATCCTTTGTGCCCAACTCCCTCTGCCGGGCCCCAGGCCTTGGCCACCTACAATCCCGAACGGAACAGGATTTCTTCCAGATGCAAGCTGCCACAAGCAGGAAGCCTGGCTTCACTTGGAGGGCCAAAGGCCTCCTACAAACTGACATCAGGCACCTGGGCAGCTGACTTTACTTATCCCTGGAAACAGGCCATCATTTGTGCCCAACTCCCTCTGCCGGGCATTTGGCCTCGGCCACCTACAATCCCGAACGGAACCGGAGTTCTTCCAGATGCAAGCTGCCACAAGCAGGAAACGTGGCTTCACTTGGAGGGCCAAAGGCCGCCTACAAACTGACATCAGGCACCTGGGCAGCTGACTTTACTTACCCCTGGAAACAGGCCATCCTTTGTGCCCAACTCCCTCTTCCCGGCACCTGGCCTCGGCCAACTACAATCCCGAACGGAACAGGATTTCTTCCAGATGCAAGCTGCCACAAGCTGAAAGACTGGTTTCCCATGGAGGACCAAAGGCCTCCTACAAACTGACATCAGGCACCTGGGCAGTTGACTTTACTTACCCCTGTATACAGGCCATCCTTTGTGCCCAACTCCCTCTGCTGGGCACCAGGCCTCGGCCACCTGTAATCCCGAACAGATCAGGACTACTTCCCGATGCAAGCTGCCACAAAGTGGAAGACAAGCTTCCCATGGAGGGCCAAAGGCCTCCTACAAACTGACATCAAACACCTGGGCAGCTGACTTTACTTACCCCTGGAAACAGGCCATCCTTTGTGCCCAACTCCCTCATCCGGGCACCCAGCTCCGGCCACCTACAATCCCGAACGGAACAGGATTTCTTCCAGATGCAAGCTGCCACAAGCAAGAAGCCTGGCTTCCCATGGAGGGCCAAAGGCCTTCTACAAACTGACATCAGGCACGTGGGCAGCTGACTTTACTTATCCCTCAAAACAGGACATCGTTTGTGCCCAACTCCCTCTGCCGGGCACCTGGCCTCGGCCACCTACAATCCCGAACGGAACAGCATTTCTTCCAGATGCAAGCTGCCACAAGCTGGAAGACTAGCTTCCCTTGGAGGGCCAAAGGCCTCCTACAAACTGACATCAGGCCCCTGGGCAGCTGACTTTACTTACCCCTGGAATCAGGCCATCCTTTGTGCCCAACTCCCTCAGCTGGGCACCCAGCTCCGGCCACCTACAATCCCGAACGGAACAGGATTTCTTCCCGATGCAAGCTGCCTTGAACATAAAGACTAGCTTTCCTTGGAGGGCCAAAGGCCTCCTACAAACTGACATCAGGCACCTGGGCAGCTGACTTTACTTACCCCTGGAAACAGGCCATCCTTTGTGCCCAACTCCCTCTGCCGGGCACCAGGCCTTGGCCACCTACAATCCCGAACGGAACAGGATTTCTTCCAGATGCAAGCTGCCACAAGCAGGAAGCCTGGCTTCCTATGGAGGGCCAAAGGGCTCCTACAAACTGACATCAGGCACCTGGGCAGCTGACTTTACTTACCCCTGGAAACAGGCCATCCTTTGTGCCCAACTCCCTCTGCCGGGCATTTGGCCTCGGCCACCTACAATCCCGAACGGAACCGGAGTTCTTCCAGATGCAAGCTGCCACAAGCTGGAAACGTGGCTTCTCTTGGAGGGCCAAAGGCCGCCTACAAACTGACATCAGGCACCTGGGCAGCTGACTTTACTTACCCCTGGAAACAGGCCATCCTTGGTGCCCAACTCCCTCTGCCGGGCACCTGGCCTCTGCCACCTACAATCCCGAACGGAACAGGATTTCTTCCAGATGCAAGCTGCCACAAGCTGAAAGACTGGTTTCCCATGGAGGACCAAAGGCCTCCTACAAACTGACATCAGGCACCTGGGCAGCTGACTTTACTTACCCCTGGAAACAGCCCATCCTTTGTGCCCAACTCCGTCAGCTGGGCACCCAGCTCCGTCCACCTACAATCCCGAACGGAACAGGATTTCTTCCCGATGCAAGCTGCCTTGAACATAAAGACTAGCTTCCCTTGGAGGGCCAAAGGCCTCCTACAAACTGACATCAGGCACCTGGGCAGCTGACTTTCCTTACCTCTGGAAACAGGCCATCCTTTGTGCCCAACTCCCTCTGCCGGTCCCCCAGCTTCGGCCACCTACAATCCCGAACGGAACAGGATTTCTTCCAGATGCAAGCTGCCACAAACTGGAAACGTGGCTTCACTTGGAGGGCCAAAGGCCTCCTACAAACTGACATCAGGCACCTGGGCAGCTGACTTTACTTACCCCTGGAAACAGGCCATCCTTTGTGCCCAACTCCCGCTGTCGGGCACCAGGCCTCGGCCACCTACAATCCCGAACGGAACAGGATTTCTTCCAGATGCATGCAGCCACAAGCTGGAAGCGTGGCTTTCCATGGAGGACCAAAGGCCTCCTACAAACTGACATCAGGCACCTGGGCAGCTGACTTTTCTTTCCTCATGAAACAGGCCATCATTTGTGCCCAACTCCCTCTGCTGGGCACGTGGCCTCGGCCACCTACAATCCCGAATGGAACAGGATTTCTTCCAGATGCAAGCTGCCACAAACTGGAAGCCTGGCTTCCCATGGAGGGCCAAAGGCCTCCTACAAACTGACATCAGGCACCTGGGGAGCTGACTTTACTTACCCCTGGAAACAGGCCATCATTTGTGCCCAACTCCCTCTGCCGGGCACCAGGCCTTGGCCACCTACAATCCCGAACGGAACAGGATTTCTTCCAGATGCAAGCTGCCACAAGCTGGAAGCCTGGCTTCCTATGCAGGGCCAAAGGCCTCCTACAAACTGACATCAGGCACCTGGGCAGCTGACTTTACTTACCCCTGGAAACAGGCCATCCTTTGTGTCCAACTCCCTCAGCCGGGCACCCAGCTCCGGACTCCTACAATCCCGAACAAAACAGGATTTCTTCCAGATGCAAGCTGCCACAAGCAGGAAGCCTGGCTTCCCATGGAGGGCCAAAGGCCTCCTAGAAACTGACATCAGGCACCTGGGCAGCTGACTTTACTTACCCCAGGAAACAGGCCATCCTTTGTGCCCAACTCCCTCAGCCCGGCAACTGGCCTCGGCCACCTACAATCCAGAACGGAACAGGATTTGTTCCAGATGCAAGCTGCCACAAACTGGAAGCCTGGCTTCCCATGGAGGGCCAAAGGCCTCCTACAAACTTACATCAGGCACCTGGGCAGCTGACTTTACTTACCCCAGGAAACAGGCCATCATTTGTGCCCAACTCCCACTGCCGGGCACCAGGCCTTGGCCACCTACAATCCCGAACGGAACAGGATTTCTTCCAGATGCAAGCTGCCACAAGCAGGAAACCTGGCTTCCCATGGAGGGCCAAAGGCCTCCTACAAACTGACATCAGGCACGTGGGCAGCTGACTTTACTTACCCGTGGAAACAGGCCATCCTTTGTGCCCAACTCCCTCTGCCGGGCACCAGGCCTTGGCCACCTACAATCCCGAACGGAACAGGATTTCTTCCAGATGCAAGCTGCCACAAGCAGGAAGCCTGGCTTCCTATGGAGGGCCAATGGCCGCCTACAAACTGACATCAGGCACCTGGGCAGCTGACTTATCCCTGGAAACAGGCCATCCTTTGTGCCCAACTCCCTCTGCCGGGCATTTGGCCTCGGGCACCTACAATCCCGAACGGAACCGGAGTTCTTCCAGATGCAAGCTGCCACAAGCTGGAAACGTGGCTTCACTTGGAGGGCCAAAGGCCGCCTACAAACTGACATCAGGCACCTGGGCAGCTGACTTTACTTACCCCTGGAAACAGGCCATCCTTTGTGCCCAACTCCCTCTGGCGGGCACCTGGCCTCGGCCACCTACAATCCCGAACGGAACAGGATTTCTTCCAGATGCAAGCTGCCACAAGCTGAAAGACTGGTTTTTCATGGAGGACCAAAGGCCTCCTACAAACTGACATCAGGCACCTGGGCAGCTGACTTTACTTACCCCTGGATACAGGCCATCCTTTGTGCCCAACTCCCTCTGCCGGGCACCAGGCCTCGGCCACCTGCAATCCCGAACAGATCAGGATTACTTCCCGATGCAAGCTGCCACAAGCTGGAAGCCTGGCTTTCCATGGAGGACCAATAGCCACCTGCAAACTGACATCAGGCACCAGGGCAGCTGACTTTACTTACCCCTGGAAACAGCCCATCCTTTGTGTCCAACTCCCTCATCCGGGCACCCAGCTCCGGCCACCTACAATCCCGAACGGAACAGGATTTCTTCCAGATGCAAGCTGCCACAAGCAGGAAACCTGGCTTCCCATGGAGGGCCAAAGGCCTCCTACAAACTGACATCAAACACCTGGGCAGCTGACTTTACTTACCCCTGGAAACAGCCCAACCTTTGTGTCCAACTCCCTCAGCCGGGCACCCAGCTCTGGACTCCGACAATCCCGAACGGAACAGCATTTCTTCCAGATGCAAGCTGCCACAAGCAGGAAGCCTGGCTTCCCATGGAGGGCCAAAGGCCTCCTACAAACTGACATCAGGCACGTGGGCAGCTGACTTTACTTATCGCTCTAAACAGGACATCGTTTGTGCCCAACTCCCTCTGCCGGGCACCCGGCCTCGGCCACCTACAATCCCGAACGGAACAGGATTTCTTCCAGATGCAAGCTGCCACAAGCTGGAAGACTGGTTTCCCGTGGAGGACCAAAGGCCTCCTACAAACTGACATCAGGCACCTGGGCAGCTGACTTTACTTACCCCTGGAAACAGCCCATCCTTTGTGCCCAACTCCCTCAGCTGGGCACCCAGCTCCGGCCACCTACAATCCCGAACGGAACAGGATTTCTTTCCGATGCAAGCTGCTTTGAACATAAAGACTAGCTTTCCTTGGAGGGCCAAAGGCCTCCTACAAACTGACATCAGGCACCTGGGCAGCTGACTTTACTTACCCCTGGAAACAGGCCATCATTTGTGCCCAACTCCCTCTGCCGGGCATTTGGCCTCGGCCACCTACAATCCCGAACGGAACCGGAGTTCTTCCAGATGCAAGCTGCCACAAGCAGGAAACGTGGCTTCACTTGGAGGGCCAAAGGCCGCCTACAAACTGACATCAGGCACCTGGGCAGCTGACTTTACTTACCCCTGGAAACAGGCCATCATTTGTGCCCAACTCCCTCTTCCCGGCACCTGGCCTCGGCCAACTACAATCCCGAACGGAACAGGATTTCTTCCAGATGCAAGCTGCCACAAGCTGAAAGACTGGTTTCCCATGGAGGACCAAAGGCCTCCTACAAACTGACATCAGGCACCTGGGCAGCTGACTTTACTTACCCCTGGATACAGGCCATCCTTTGTGCCCAACTCCCTCTGCCGGGCACCAGGCCTCGGCCACCTGCAATCCCGAACAGATCAGGACTACTTCCCGATGCAAGCTGCCACAAAGTGGAAGACAAGCTTCCCTTGGAGGGCCAAAGGCCTCCTACAAACTGACATCAGGCACCTGGGCAGCTGACTTTACTTACCCCTGGAAACAGGCCATCCTTTGTGCCCAACTCCCTCATCCGGGCACCCAGCTCCGGCCACCTACAATCCCGAACGGAACAGGATTTCTTCCAGATGCAAGCTGCCACAAGCAGGAAGCCTGGCTTCCCATGGAGGGCCAAAGGCCTTCTACAAACTGACATCAGGCACGTGGGCAGCTGACTTTACTTATCCCTCTAAACAGGACATCGTTTGTGCCCAACTCCCTCTGCCGGGCACCTGGCCTCGGCCACCTACAATCCCGAACGGAACAGCTTTTCTTCCCGATGCAAGCTGCCACAAGCTGGAAGCCTGGCTTTCCATGGAGGAACAATAGCCACCTGCAAACTGACATCAGGCACCTGGGCAGCTGACTTTACTTACCCCTGGAAACAGCCCATCCTTTGTGACCAACTCCCTCATCCAAGCACCCAGCTCCGGCCACCTACAATCCCGAACGGAACAGGATTTCTTCCAGATGCAAGCTGCCTTGAACAGGAAGACTTGCTTCCCTTGGAGGGCCAAAGGCCTCCTACAAACTGACATCAGGCACCTGGGCAGCTGACTTTACTTACCCCTGGAATCAGGCCATCCTTTGTGCCCAACTCCGTCAGCTGGGCACCCAGCTCCGTCCACCTACAATCCCGAACGGAACAGGATTTCTTCCCGATGCAAGCTGCCTTGAACATAAAGACTAGCTTCCCTTGGAGGGCCAAAGGCCTCCTACAAACTGACATCAGGCACCTGGGCAGCTGACTTTCCTTACCTCTGGAAACAGGCCATCCTTTGTGCCCAACTCCCTCTGCCGGTCCCCCAGCTTCGGCCACCTACAATCCCGAACGGAACAGGAGTTCTTCCAGATGCAAGCTGCCACAAACTGGAAACGTGGCTTCACTTGGAGGGCCAAAGGCCTCCTACAAACTGACATCAGGCACCTGGGCAGCTGACTTTACTTACCCCTGGAAACAGGCCATCCTTTGTGCCCAACTCCCTCTGTCGGGCACCAGGCCTCGGCCACCTACAATCCCGAACGGAACAGGATTTCTTCCAGATGCAAGCTGCCACAAACTGGAAGCCTGGCTTCCCATGGAGGGCCAAAGGCCTCCTACAAACTGACATCAGGCACCTGGGGTGCTGACTTTACTTACCCCTGGAAACAGGCCATCATTTGTGCCCAACTCCCTCTGCCGGGCACCAGGCCTTGGCCACCTACAATCCCGAACGGAACAGGATTTCTTCCAGATGCAAGCTGCCACAAGCAGGAAGCCTGGCTTCCTATGCAGGGCCAAAGGCCTCCTACAAACTGACATCAGGCACCTGGGCAGCTGACTTTACTTACCCCTGGAAACAGGCCATCCTTTGTGTCCAACTCCCTCAGCCGGGCACCCAGCTCCGGACTCCTACAATCCCGAACAAAACAGGATTTCTTCCAGATGCAAGCTGCCACAAGCAGGAAGCCTGGCTTCCCATGGAGGGCCAAAGGCCTCCTAGAAACTGACATCAGGCACCTGGGCAGCTGACTTTACTTATCGCTCTAAACAGGACATCGTTTGTGCCCAACTCCCTCTGCCGGGCACCCGGCCTCGGCCACCTACAATCCCGAACGGAACAGGATTTCTTCCAGATGCAAGCTGCCACAAGCTGGAAGACTGGTTTCCCGTGGAGGACCAAAGGCCTCCTACAAACTGACATCAGGCACCTGGGCAGCTGACTTTACTTACCCCTGGAAACAGCCCATCCTTTGTGCCCAACTCCCTCAGCTGGGCACCCAGCTCCGGCCACCTACAATCCCGAACGGAACAGGATTTCTTCCCGATGCAAGCTGCCTTGAACATAAAGACTAGCTTTCCTTGGAGGGCCAAAGGCCTCCTACAAACTGACATCAGGCACCTGGGCAGCTGACTTTACTTACCCCTGGAAACAGGCCATCCTTTGTGCCCAACTCCCTCTGCCGGGCCCCAGGCCTTGGCCACCTACAATCCCAAACGGAACAGGATTTCTTCCAGATGCAAGCTGCCACAAGCAGGAAGCCTGGCTTCACTTGGAGGGCCAAAGGCCTCCTACAAACTGACATCAGGCACCTGGGCAGCTGACTTTACTTATCCCTGGAAAAATGGCCATCATTTGTGCCCAACTCCCTCTGCCGGGCATTTGGCCTCGGCCACCTACAATCCCGAACGGAACCGGAGTTCTTCCAGATGCAAGCTGCCACAAGCAGGAAACGTGGCTTCACTTGGAGGGCCAAAGGCCGCCTACAAACTGACATCAGGCACCTGGGCAGCTGACTTTACTTACCCCTGGAAACAGGCCATCATTTGTGCCCAACTCCCTCTTCCCGGCACCTGGCCTCGGCCAACTACAATCCCGAACGGAACAGGATTTCTTCCAGATGCAAGCTGCCACAAGCTGAAAGACTGGTTTCCCATGGAGGACCAAAGGCCTCCTACAAACTGACATCAGGCACCTGGGCAGCTGACTTTACTTACCCCTGGATACAGGCCATCCTTTGTGCCCAACTCCCTCTGCCGGGCACCAGGCCTCGGCCACCTGCAATCCCGAACAGATCAGGACTACTTCCCGATGCAAGCTGCCACAAAGTGGAAGACAAGCTTCCCTTGGAGGGCCAAAGGCCTCCTACAAACTGACATCAGGCACCTGGGCAGCTGACTTTACTTACCCCTGGAAACAGGCCATCCTTTGTGCCCAACTCCCTCATCCGGGCACCCAGCTCCGGCCACCTACAATCCCGAACGGAACAGGATTTCTTCCAGATGCAAGCTGCCACAAGCAGGAAGCCTGGCTTCCCATGGAGGGCCAAAGGCCTTCTACAAACTGACATCAGGCACGTGGGCAGCTGACTTTATTTATCCCTCTAAACAGGACATCGTTTGTGCCCAACTCCCTCTGCCGGGCACCTGGCCTCGGCCACCTACAATCCCGAACGGAACAGCATTTCTTCCAGATGCAAGCTGCCACAAGCTGGAAGCCTGGCTTTCCATGGAGGAACAATAGCCACCTGCAAACTGACATCAGGCACCTGGGCAGCTGACTTTACTTACCCCTGGAAACAGCCCATCCTTTGTGACCAACTCCCTCATCCGGGCACCCAGCTCCGGCCACCTACAATCCCGAACGGAACAGGATTTCTTCCAGATGCAAGCTGCCTTGAACAGGAAGACTTGCTTCCCTTGGAGGGCCAAAGGCCTCCTACAAACTGACATCAGGCACCTGGGCAGCTGACTTTACTTACCCCTGGAATCAGGCCATCCTTTGTGCCCAACTCCGTCAGCTGGGCACCCAGCTCCGTCCACCTACAATCCCGAACGGAACAGGATTTCTTCCCGATGCAAGCTGCCTTGAACATAAAGACTAGCTTCCCTTGGAGGGCCAAAGGCCTCCTACAAACTGACATCAGGCACCTGGGCAGCTGACTTTCCTTACCTCTGGAAACAGGCCATCCTTTGTGCCCAACTCCCTCTGCCGGTCCCCCAGCTTCGGCCACCTACAATCCCGAACGGAACAGGAGTTCTTCCAGATGCAAGCTGCCACAAACTGGAAACGTGGCTTCACTTGGAGGGCCAAAGGCCTCCTACAAACTGACATCAGGCACCTGGGCAGCTGACTTTACTTACCCCTGGAAACAGGCCATCCTTTGTGCCCAACTCCCTCTGTCGGGCACCAGGCCTCGGCCACCTACAATCCCGAACGGAACAGGATTTCTTCCAGATGCAAGCTGCCACAAACTGGAAGCCTGGCTTCCCATGGAGGGCCAAAGGCCTCCTACAAACTGACATCAGGCACCTGGGGAGCTGACTTTACTTACCCCTGGAAACAGGCCATCATTTGTGCCCAACTACCTCTGCCGGGCACCAGGCCTTGGCCACCTACAATCCCGAACGGAACAGGATTTCTTCCAGATGCAAGCTGCCACAAGCAGGAAGCCTGGCTTCCTATGCAGGGCCAAAGGCCTCCTACAAACTGACATCAGGCACCTGGGCAGCTGACTTTACTTACCCCTGGAAACAGGCCATCCTTTGTGTCCAACTCCCTCAGCCGGGCACCCAGCTCCGGACTCCTACAATCCCGAACAAAACAGGATTTCTTCCAGATGCAAGCTGCCACAAGCAGGAAGCCTGGCTTCCCATGGAGGGCCAAAGGCCTCCTAGAAACTGACATCAGGCACCTGGGCAGCTGACTTTACTTACCCCAGGAAACAGGCCATCCTTTGTGCCCAACTCCCTCAGCCCGGCAACTGGCCTCGGCCACCTACAATCCAGAACGGAACAGGATTTGTTCCAGATGCAAGCTGCCACAAACTGGAAGCCTGGCTTCCCATGGAGGGCCAAAGGCCTCCTACAAACTTACATCAGGCACCTGGGCAGCTGACTTTACTTACCCCAGGAAACAGGCCATCATTTGTGCCCAACTCCCACTGCCGGGCACCAGGCCTTGGCCACCTACAATCCCGAACGGAACAGGATTTCTTCCAGATGCAAGCTGCCACAAGCAGGAAACCTGGCTTCCCATGGAGGGCCAAAGGCCTCCTACAAACTGACATCAGGCACGTGGGCAGCTGACTTTACTTACCCGTGGAAACAGGCCATCCTTTGTGCCCAACTCCCTCTGCCGGGCACCAGGCCTTGGCCACCTACAATCCCGAACGGAACAGGATTTCTTCCAGATGCAAGCTGCCACAAGCAGGAAGCCTGGCTTCCTATGGAGGGCCAATGGCCGCCTACAAACTGACATCAGGCACCTGGGCAGCTGACTTATCCCTGGAAACAGGCCATCCTTTGTGCCCAACTCCCTCTGCCGGGCATTTGGCCTCGGGCACCTACAATCCCGAACGGAACCGGAGTTCTTCCAGATGCAAGCTGCCACAAGCTGGAAACGTGGCTTCACTTGGAGGGCCAAAGGCCGCCTACAAACTGACATCAGGCACCTGGGCAGCTGACTTTACTTACCCCTGGAAACAGGCCATCCTTTGTGCCCAACTCCCTCTGGCGGGCACCTGGCCTCGGCCACCTACAATCCCGAACGGAACAGGATTTCTTCCAGATGCAAGCTGCCACAAGCTGAAAGACTGGTTTTTCATGGAGGACCAAAGGCCTCCTACAAACTGACATCAGGCACCTGGGCAGCTGACTTTACTTACCCCTGGATACAGGCCATCCTTTGTGCCCAACTCCCTCTGCCGGGCACCAGGCCTCGGCCACCTGCAATCCCGAACAGATCAGGATTACTTCCCGATGCAAGCTGCCACAAGCTGGAAGCCTGGCTTTCCATGGAGGACCAATAGCCACCTGCAAACTGACATCAGGCACCAGGGCAGCTGACTTTACTTACCCCTGGAAACAGCCCATCCTTTGTGTCCAACTCCCTCATCCGGGCACCCAGCTCCGGCCACCTACAATCCCGAACGGAACAGGATTTCTTCCAGATGCAAGCTGCCACAAGCAGGAAACCTGGCTTCCCATGGAGGGCCAAAGGCCTCCTACAAACTGACATCAAACACCTGGGCAGCTGACTTTACTTACCCCTGGAAACAGCCCAACCTTTGTGTCCAACTCCCTCAGCCGGGCACCCAGCTCTGGACTCCGACAATCCCGAACGGAACAGCATTTCTTCCAGATGCAAGCTGCCACAAGCAGGAAGCCTGGCTTCCCATGGAGGGCCAAAGGCCTCCTACAAACTGACATCAGGCACCTGGGCAGCTGACTTTACTTATCGCTCTAAACAGGACATCGTTTGTGCCCAACTCCCTCTGCCGGGCACCCGGCCTCGGCCACCTACAATCCCGAACGGAACAGGATTTCTTCCAGATGCAAGCTGCCACAAGCTGGAAGACTGGTTTCCCGTGGAGGAGCAAAGGCCTCCTACAAACTGACATCAGGCACCTGGGCAGCTGACTTTACTTACCCCTGGAAACAGCCCATCCTTTGTGCCCAACTCCCTCAGCTGGGCACCCAGCTCCGGCCACCTACAATCCCGAACGGAACAGGATTTCTTCCAGATGCAAGCTGCTTTGAACATAAAGACTAGCTTTCCTTGGAGGGCCAAAGGCCTCCTACAAACTGACATCAGGCACCTGGGCAGCTGACTTTACTTACCCCTGGAAACAGGCCATCCTTTGTGCCCAACTCCCTCTGCCGGGCCCCAGGCCTTGGCCACCTACAATCCCGAACGGAACAGGATTTCTTCCAGATGCAAGCTGCCACAAGCAGGAAGCCTGGCTTCACTTGGAGGGCCAAAGGCCTCCTACAAACTGACATCAGGCACCTGGGCAGCTGACTTTACTTATCCCTGGAAACAGGCCATCATTTGTGCCCAACTCCCTCTGCGGGCATTTGGCCTCGGCCACCTACAATCCCGAACGGAACCGGAGTTCTTCCAGATGCAAGCTGCCACAAGCAGGAAACGTGGCTTCACTTGGAGGGCCAAAGGCCGCCTACAAACTGACATCAGGCACCTGGGCAGCTGACTTTACTTACCCCTGGAAACAGGCCATCATTTGTGCCCAACTCCCTCTTCCCGGCACCTGGCCTCGGCCAACTACAATCCCGAACGGAACAGGATTTCTTCCAGATGCAAGCTGCCACAAGCTGAAAGACTGGTTTCCCATGGAGGACCAAAGGCCTCCTACAAACTGACATCAGGCACCTGGGCAGCTGACTTTACTTACCCCTGGATACAGGCCATCCTTTGTGCCCAACTCCCTCTGCCGGGCACCAGGCCTCGGCCACCTGCAATCCCGAACAGATCAGGACTACTTCCCGATGCAAGCTGCCACCAAAGTGGAAGACAAGCTTCCCTTGGAGGGCCAAAGGCCTCCTACAAACTGACATCAGGCACCTGGGCAGCTGACTTTACTTACCCCTGGAAACAGGACATCCTTTGTGCCCAACTCCCTCATCCGGGCACCCAGCTCCGGCCACCTACAATCCCGAACGGAACAGGATTTCTTCCAGATGCAAGCTGCCACAAGCAGGAAGCCTGGCTTCCCATGGAGGGCCAAAGGCCTTCTACAAACTGACATCAGGCACCAGGGCAGCTGACTTTACTTATCCCTCTAAACAGGACATCGTTTGTGCCCAACTCCCTCTGCCGGGCACCTGGCCTCGGCCACCTACAATCCCGAACGGAACAGCTTTTCTTCCCGATGCAAGCTGCCACAGGCTGGAAGCCTGGCTTTCCATGGAGGAACAATAGCCACCTGCAAACTGACATCAGGCACCTGGGCAGCTGACTTTACTTACCCCTGGAAACAGCCCATCCTTTGTGACCAACTCCCTCATCCAAGCACCCAGCTCCGGCCACCTACAATCCCGAACGGAACAGGAGTTCTTCCAGATGCAAGCTGCCACAAACTGGAAACGTGGGCTTCACTTGGAGGGCCAAAGGCCTCCTACAAACTGACATCAGGCACCTGGGCAGCTGACTTTACTTACCCCTGGAAACAGGCCATCCTTTGTGCCCAACTCCCTCTGTCGGGCACCAGGCCTCGGCCACCTACAATCCCGAACGGAAACAGGATTTCTTCCAGATGCAAGCTGCCACAAACTGGAAGCCTGGCTTCCCATGGAGGGCCAAAGGCCTCCTACAAACTGACATCAGGCACCTGGGGTGCTGACTTTACTTACCCCTGGAAACAGGCCATCATTTGTGCCCAACTCCCTCTGCCGGGCACCAGGCCTTGGCCACCTACAATCCCGAACGGAACAGGATTTCTTCCAGATGCAAGCTGCCACAAGCAGGAAGCCTGGCTTCCTATGCAGGGCCAAAGGCCTCCTACAAACTGACATCAGGCACCTGGGCAGCTGACTTTACTTACCCCTGGAAACAGGCCATCCTTTGTGTCCAACTCCCTCAGCCGGGCACCCAGCTCCGGACTCCTACAATCCCGAACAAAACAGGATTTCTTCCAGATGCAAGCTGCCACAAGCAGGAAGCCTGGCTTCCCATGGAGGGCCAAAGGCCTCCTAGAAACTGACATCAGGCACCTGGGCAGCTGACTTTACTTATCGCTCTAAACAGGACATCGTTTGTGCCCAACTCCCTCTGCCGGGCACCCGGCCTCGGCCACCTACAATCCCGAACGGAACAGGATTTCTTCCAGATGCAAGCTGCCACAAGCTGGAAGACTGGTTTCCCGTGGAGGACCAAAGGCCTCCTACAAACTGACATCAGGCACCTGGGCAGCTGACTTTACTTACCCCTGGAAACAGCCCATCCTTTGTGCCCAACTCCCTCAGCTGGGCACCCAGCTCCGGCCACCTACAATCCCGAACGGAACAGGATTTCTTCCCGATGCAAGCTGCCTTGAACATAAAGACTAGCTTTCCTTGGAGGGCCAAAGGCCTCCTACAAACTGACATCAGGCACCTGGGCAGCTGACTTTACTTACCCCTGGAAACAGGCCATCCTTTGTGCCCAACTCCCTCTGCCGGGCCCCAGGCCTTGGCCACCTACAATCCCAAACGGAACAGGATTTCTTCCAGATGCAAGCTGCCACAAGCAGGAAGCCTGGCTTCACTTGGAGGGCCAAAGGCCTCCTACAAACTGACATCAGGCACCTGGGCAGCTGACTTTACTTATCCCTGGAAAAATGGCCATCATTTGTGCCCAACTCCCTCTGCCGGGCATTTGGCCTCGGCCACCTACAATCCCGAACGGAACCGGAGTTCTTCCAGATGCAAGCTGCCACAAGCAGGAAACGTGGCTTCACTTGGAGGGCCAAAGGCCGCCTACAAACTGACATCAGGCACCTGGGCAGCTGACTTTACTTACCCCTGGAAACAGGCCATCATTTGTGCCCAACTCCCTCTTCCCGGCACCTGGCCTCGGCCAACTACAATCCCGAACGGAACAGGATTTCTTCCAGATGCAAGCTGCCACAAGCTGAAAGACTGGTTTCCCATGGAGGACCAAAGGCCTCCTACAAACTGACATCAGGCACCTGGGCAGCTGACTTTACTTACCCCTGGATACAGGCCATCCTTTGTGCCCAACTCCCTCTGCCGGGCACCAGGCCTCGGCCACCTGCAATCCCGAACAGATCAGGACTACTTCCCGATGCAAGCTGCCACAAAGTGGAAGACAAGCTTCCCTTGGAGGGCCAAAGGCCTCCTACAAACTGACATCAGGCACCTGGGCAGCTGACTTTACTTACCCCTGGAAACAGGCCATCCTTTGTGCCCAACTCCCTCATCCGGGCACCCAGCTCCGGCCACCTACAATCCCGAACGGAACAGGATTTCTTCCAGATGCAAGCTGCCACAAGCAGGAAGCCTGGCTTCCCATGGAGGGCCAAAGGCCTTCTACAAACTGACATCAGGCACGTGGGCAGCTGACTTTATTTATCCCTCTAAACAGGACATCGTTTGTGCCCAACTCCCTCTGCCGGGCACCTGGCCTCGGCCACCTACAATCCCGAACGGAACAGCATTTCTTCCAGATGCAAGCTGCCACAAGCTGGAAGCCTGGCTTTCCATGGAGGAACAATAGCCACCTGCAAACTGACATCAGGCACCTGGGCAGCTGACTTTACTTACCCCTGGAAACAGCCCATCCTTTGTGACCACTCCCTCATCCGGGCACCCAGCTCCGGCCACCTACAATCCCGAACGGAACAGGATTTCTTCCAGATGCAAGCTGCCTTGAACAGGAAGACTTGCTTCCCTTGGAGGGCCAAAGGCCTCCTACAAACTGACATCAGGCACCTGGGCAGCTGACTTTACTTACCCCTGGAATCAGGCCATCCTTTGTGCCCAACTCCGTCAGCTGGGCACCCAGCTCCGTCCACCTACAATCCCGAACGGAACAGGATTTCTTCCCGATGCAAGCTGCCTTGAACATAAAGACTAGCTTCCCTTGGAGGGCCAAAGGCCTCCTACAAACTGACATCAGGCACCTGGGCAGCTGACTTTCCTTACCTCTGGAAACAGGCCATCCTTTGTGCCCAACTCCCTCTGCCGGTCCCCCAGCTTCGGCCACCTACAATCCCGAACGGAACAGGAGTTCTTCCAGATGCAAGCTGCCACAAACTGGAAACGTGGCTTCACTTGGAGGGCCAAAGGCCTCCTACAAACTGACATCAGGCACCTGGGCAGCTGACTTTACTTACCCCTGGAAACAGGCCATCCTTTGTGCCCAACTCCCTCTGTCGGGCACCAGGCCTCGGCCACCTACAATCCCGAACGGAACAGGATTTCTTCCAGATGCAAGCTGCCACAAACTGGAAGCCTGGCTTCCCATGGAGGGCCAAAGGCCTCCTACAAACTGACATCAGGCACCTGGGGAGCTGACTTTACTTACCCCTGGAAACAGGCCATCATTTGTGCCCAACTACCTCTGCCGGGCACCAGGCCTTGGCCACCTACAATCCCGAACGGAACAGGATTTCTTCCAGATGCAAGCTGCCACAAGCAGGAAGCCTGGCTTCCTATGCAGGGCCAAAGGCCTCCTACAAACTGACATCAGGCACCTGGGCAGCTGACTTTACTTACCCCTGGAAACAGGCCATCCTTTGTGTCCAACTCCCTCAGCCGGGCACCCAGCTCCGGACTCCTACAATCCCGAACAAAACAGGATTTCTTCCAGATGCAAGCTGCCACAAGCAGGAAGCCTGGCTTCCCATGGAGGGCCAAAGGGCCTCCTAGAAACTGACATCAGGCACCTGGGCAGCTGACTTTACTTACCCCAGGAAACAGGCCATCCTTTGTGCCCAACTCCCTCAGCCCGGCAACTGGCCTCGGCCACCTACAATCCAGAACGGAACAGGATTTGTTCCAGATGCAAGCTGCCACAAACTGGAAGCCTGGCTTCCCATGGAGGGCCAAAGGCCTCCTACAAACTTACATCAGGCACCTGGGCAGCTGACTTTACTTACCCCAGGAAACAGGCCATCATTTGTGCCCAACTCCCACTGCCGGGCACCAGGCCTTGGCCACCTACAATCCCGAACGGAACAGGATTTCTTCCAGATGCAAGCTGCCACAAGCAGGAAACCTGGCTTCCCATGGAGGGCCAAAGGCCTCCTACAAACTGACATCAGGCACGTGGGCAGCTGACTTTACTTACCCGTGGAAACAGGCCATCCTTTGTGCCCAACTCCCTCTGCCGGGCACCAGGCCTTGGCCACCTACAATCCCGAACGGAACAGGATTTCTTCCAGATGCAAGCTGCCACAAGCAGGAAGCCTGGCTTCCTATGGAGGGCCAATGGCCGCCTACAAACTGACATCAGGCACCTGGGCAGCTGACTTATCCCTGGAAACAGGCCATCCTTTGTGCCCAACTCCCTCTGCCGGGCATTTGGCCTCGGGCACCTACAATCCCGAACGGAACCGGAGTTCTTCCAGATGCAAGCTGCCACAAGCTGGAAACGTGGCTTCACTTGGAGGGCCAAAGGCCGCCTACAAACTGACATCAGGCACCTGGGCAGCTGACTTTACTTACCCCTGGAAACAGGCCATCCTTTGTGCCCAACTCCCTCTGGCGGGCACCTGGCCTCGGCCACCTACAATCCCGAACGGAACAGGATTTCTTCCAGATGCAAGGGATTTCTTCAGATGCAAGCTGCCACAAGCTGAAAGACTGGTTTTTCATGGAGGACCAAAGGCCTCCTACAAACTGACATCAGGCACCTGGGCAGCTGACTTTACTTACCCCTGGATACAGGCCATCCTTTGTGCCCAACTCCCTCTGCGGGCACCAGGCCTCGGCCACCTGCAATCCCGAACAGATCAGGATTACTTCCCGATGCAAGCTGCCACAAGCTGGAAGCCTGGCTTTCCATGGAGGACCAATAGCCACCTGCAAACTGACATCAGGCACCAGGGCAGCTGACTTTACTTACCCCTGGAAACAGCCCATCCTTTGTGTCCAACTCCCTCATCGGGCACCCAGCTCCGGCCACCTACAATCCCGAACGGAACAGGATTTCTTCCAGATGCAAGCTGCCACAAGCAGGAAACCTGGCTTCCCATGGAGGGCCAAAGGCCTCCTACAAACTGACATCAAACACCTGGGCAGCTGACTTTACTTACCCCTGGAAACAGCCCAACCTTTGTGTCCAACTCCCTCAGCCGGGCACCCAGCTCTGGACTCCGACAATCCCGAACGGAACAGCATTTCTTCCAGATGCAAGCTGCCACAAGCAGGAAGCCTGGCTTCCCATGGAGGGCCAAAGGCCTCCTACAAACTGACATCAGGCACCTGGGCAGCTGACTTTACTTATCGCTCTAAACAGGACATCGTTTGTGCCCAACTCCCTCTGCCGAGGCACCCGGCCTCGGCCACCTACAATCCGAACGGAACAGGATTTCTTCCAGATGCAAGCTGCCACAAGCTGGAAGACTGGTTTCCCGTGGAGGAGCAAAGGCCTCCTACAAACTGACATCAGGCACCTGGGCAGCTGACTTTACTTACCCCTGGAAACAGCCCATCCTTTGTGCCCAACTCCCTCAGCTGGGCACCCAGCTCCGGCCACCTACAATCCCGAACGGAACAGGATTTCTCCAGATGCAAGCTGCTTTGAACATAAAGACTAGCTTTCCTTGGAGGGCCAAAGGCCTCCTACAAACTGACATCAGGCACCTGGGCAGCTGACTTTACTTACCCCTGGAAACAGGCCATCCTTTGTGCCAACTCCCTCTGCCGGGCCCCAGGCCTTGGCCACCTACAATCCCGAACGGAACAGGATTTCTTCCAGATGCAAGCTGCCACAAGCAGGAAGCCTGGCTTCACTTGGAGGCCAAAGGCCTCCTACAAACTGACATCAGGCACCTGGGCAGCTGACTTTACTTATCCCTGGAAACAGGCCATCATTTGTGCCCAACTCCCTCTGCCGGCATTTGGCCTCGGCCACCTACAATCCCGAACGGAACCGGAGTTCTTCCAGATGCAAGCTGCCACAAGCAGGAAACGTGGCTTCACTTGGAGGGCCAAAGGCCGCCTACAAACTGACATCAGGCACCTGGGCAGCTGACTTTACTTACCCCTGGAAACAGGCCATCATTTGTGCCCAACTCCCTCTTCCCGGCACCTGGCCTCGGCCAACTACAATCCCGAACGGAACAGGATTTCTTCCAGATGCAAGCTGCCACAAGCTGAAAGACTGGTTTCCCATGGAGGACCAAAGGCCTCCTACAAACTGACATCAGGCACCTGGGCAGCTGACTTTACTTACCCCTGGATACAGGCCATCCTTTGTGCCCAACTCCCTCTGCCGGGCACCAGGCCTCGGCCACCTGCAATCCCGAACAGATCAGGACTACTTCCCGATGCAAGCTGCCACAAAGTGGAAGACAAGCTTCCCTTGGAGGGCCAAAGGCCTCCTACAAACTGACATCAGGCACCTGGGCAGCTGACTTTACTTACCCCTGGAAACAGGCCATCCTTTGTGCCCAACTCCCTCATCCGGGCACCCAGCTCCGGCCACCTGACAATCCCGAACGGAACAGGATTTCTTCCAGATGCAAGCTGCCACAAGCAGGAAGCCTGGCTTCCCATGGAGGGCCAAAGGCCTTCTACAAACTGACATCAGGCACCTGGGCAGCTGACTTTACTTATCCCTCTAAACAGGACATCGTTTGTGCCCAACTCCCTCTGCCGGGCACCTGGCCTCGGCCACCTACAATCCGAACGGAACAGCTTTTCTTCCCGATGCAAGCTGCCACAGGCTGGAAGCCTGGCTTTCCATGGAGGAACAATAGCCACCTGCAAACTGACAGTCAGGCACCTGGGCAGCTGACTTTACTTACCCCTGGAAACAGCCCATCCTTTGTGACCAACTCCCTCATCCAAGCACCCAGCTCCGGCCACCTACAATCCCGAACGGAACAGGATTTCTTCCAGATGCAAGCTGCCTTGAACAGGAAGACTTGCTTCCCTTGGAGGGCAAAGGCCTCCTACAAACTGACATCAGGCACCTGGGCAGCTGACTTTACTTACCCCTGGAATCAGGCCATCCTTTGTGCCCAACTCCGTCAGCTGGGCACCCAGCTCCGTCCACCTACAATCCCGAACGGAACAGGATTTCTTCCCGATGCAAGCTGCCTTGAACATAAAGACTAGCTTCCCTTGGAGGGCCAAAGGCCTCCTACAAACTGACATCAGGCACCTGGGCAGCTGACTTTCCTTACCTCTGGAAACAGGCCATCCTTTGTGCCCAACTCCCTCTGCGGTCCCCCAGCTTCGGCCACCTACAATCCCGAACGGAACAGGAGTTCTTCCAGATGCCAAGCTGCCACAAACTGGAAACGTGCTTCACTTGGAGGGCCAAAGGCCTCCTACAAACTGACATCAGGCACCTGGGCAGCTGACTTTACTTACCCCTGGAAACAGGCCATCCTTTGTGCCCAACTCCCTCTGTCGGGCACCAGCCTCGGCCACCTACAATCCGAACGGAACAGGATTTCTTCCAGATGCAAGCTGCCACAAACTGGAAGCCTGGCTTCCCATGGAGGGCCAAAGGCCTCCTACAAACTGACATCAGGCACCTGGGGTGCTGACTTTACTTACCCCTGGAAACAGGCCATCATTTGTGCCCAACTCCCTCTGCCGGGCACCAGGCCTTGGCCACCTACAATCCCGAACGGAACAGGATTTCTTCCAGATGCAAGCTGCCACAAGCAGGAAGCCTGGCTTCCTATGCAGGGCCAAAGGCCTCCTACAAACTGACATCAGGCACCTGGGCAGCTGACTTTACTTACCCTGGAAACAGGCCATCCTTTGTGTCCAACTCCCTCAGCCGGGCACCCAGCTCCGGACTCTACAATCCCGAACAAAACAGGATTTCTTCCAGATGCAAGCTGCCACAAGCAGGAAGCCTGGCTTCCCATGGAGGGCCAAAGGCCTCCTACAAACTGACATCAGGCACGTGGGCAGCTGACTTTACTTATCGCTCTAAACAGGACATCGTTTGTGCCCAACTCCCTCTGCCGGGCACCCGGCCTCGGCCACCTACAATCCCGAACGGAACAGGATTTCTTCCAGATGCAAGCTGCCACAAGCTGGAAGACTGGTTCCCGTGGAGGACCAAAGGCCTCCTACAAACTGACATCAGGCACCTGGGCAGCTGACTTTACTTACCCCTGGAAACAGCCCATCCTTTGTGCCCAACTCCCTCAGCTGGGCACCCAGCTCCGGCCACCTACAATCCCGAACGGAACAGGATTTCTTCCCGATGCAAGCTGCCTTGAACATAAAGACTAGCTTTCCTTGGAGGGCCAAAGGCCTCCTACAAACTGACATCAGGCACCTGGGCAGCTGACTTTACTTACCCCTGGAAACAGGCCATCCTTTGTGCCCAACTCCCTCTGCCGGGCCCCAGGCCTTGGCCACCTACAATCCCGAACGGAACAGGATTTCTTCCAGATGCAAGCTGCCACAAGCAGGAAGCCTGGCTTCACTTGGAGGGCCAAAGGCCTCCTACAACTGACATCAGGCACCTGGGCAGCTGACTTTACTTATCCCTGGAAAAATGGCCATCATTTGTGCCCAACTCCCTCTGCCGGGCATTTGGCCTCGGCCACCTACAATCCCGAACGGAACCGAGTTCTTCCAGATGCAAGCTGCCACAAGCAGAAACGTGGCTTCACTTGGAGGGCCAAAGGCCGCCTACAAACTGACATCAGGCACCTGGGCAGCTGACTTTACTTACCCCTGGAAACAGGCCATCATTTGTGCCCAACTCCCTCTTCCGGCACCTGGCCTCGGCCAACTACAATCCCGAACGGAACAGGATTTCTTCCAGATGCAAGCTGCCACAAGCTGAAAGACTGGTTTCCCATGGAGGACCAAAGGCCTCCTACAAACTGACATCAGGCACCTGGGCAGCTGACTTTACTTACCCCTGGATACAGGCCATCCTTTGTGCCCAACTCCCTCTGCCGGGCACCAGGCCTCGGCCACCTGCAATCCCGAACAGATCAGGACTACTTCCCGATGCAAGCTGCCACAAAGTGGAAGACAAGCTTCCCTTGGAGGGCCAAAGGCCTCCTACAAACTGACATCAGGCACCTGGGCAGCTGACTTTACTTACCCCTGGAAACAGGCCATCCTTTGTGCCCAACTCCCTCATCCGGGCACCCAGCTCCGGCCACCTACAATCCCGAACGGAACAGGATTTCTTCCAGATGCAAGCTGCCACAAGCAGGAAGCCTGGCTTCCCATGGAGGGCCAAAGGCCTTCTACAAACTGACATCAGGCACGTGGGCAGCTGACTTTATTTATCCCTCTAAACAGGACATCGTTTGTGCCCAACTCCCTCTGCCGGGCACCTGGCCTCGGCCACCTACAATCCCGAACGGAACAGCATTTCTTCCAGATGCAAGCTGCCACAAGCTGGAAGCCTGGCTTTCCATGGAGGAACAATAGCCACCTGCAAACTGACATCAGGCACCTGGGCAGCTGACTTTACTTACCCCTGAAACAGCCCATCCTTTGTGACCAACTCCCTCATCCGGGCACCCAGCTCCGGCCACCTACAATCCCGAACGGAACAGGATTTCTTCCAGATGCAAGCTGCCTTGAACAGGAAGACTTGCTTCCCTTGGAGGGCCAAAGGCCTCCTACAAACTGACATCAGGCACCTGGGCAGCTGACTTTACTTACCCCTGGAATCAGGCCATCCTTTGTGCCCAACTCCGTCAGCTGGGCACCCAGCTCCGTCCACCTACAATCCCGAACGGAACAGGATTTCTTCCCGATGCAAGCTGCCTTGAACATAAAGACTAGCTTCCCTTGGAGGGCCAAAGGCCTCCTACAAACTGACATCAGGCACCTGGGCAGCTGACTTTCCTTACCTCTGGAAACAGGCCATCCTTTGTGCCCAACTCCCTCTGCCGGTCCCCCAGCTTCGGCCACCTACAATCCCGAACGGAACAGGAGTTCTCTCCAGATGCAAGCTGCCACAAACTGGAACGTGGCTTCACTTGGAGGGCCAAAGGCCTCCTACAAACTGACATCAGGCACCTGGGCAGCTGACTTTACTTACCCCTGGAAACAGGCCATCCTTTGTGCCCAACTCCCTCTGTCGGGCACCAGGCCTCGGCCACCTACAATCCCGAACGGAACAGGATTTCTTCCAGATGCAAGCTGCCACAAACTGGAAGCCTGCTTCCCATGGAGGGCCAAAGGCCTCCTACAAACTGACATCAGGCACCTGGGGAGCTGACTTTACTTACCCCTGGAAACAGGCCATCATTTGTGCCCAACTACCTCTGCCGGGCACCAGGCCTTGGCCACCTACAATCCCGAACGGAACAGGATTTCTTCCAGATGCAAGCTGCCACAAGCAGGAAGCCTGGCTTCCTATGCAGGGCCAAAGGCCTCCTACAAACTGACATCAGGCACCTGGGCAGCTGACTTTACTTACCCCTGGAAACAGGCCATCCTTTGTGTCCAACTCCCTCAGCCGGGCACCCAGCTCCGGACTCCTACAATCCCGAACAAAACAGGATTTCTTCCAGATGCAAGCTGCCACAAGCAGGAAGCCTGGCTTCCCATGGAGGGCCAAAGGCCTCCTAGAAACTGACATCAGGCACCTGGGCAGCTGACTTTACTTACCCCAGGAAACAGGCCATCCTTTGTGCCCAACTCCCTCAGCCCGGCAACTGGCCTCGGCCACCTACAATCCAGAACGGAACAGGATTTGTTCCAGATGCAAGCTGCCACAAACTGGAAGCCTGGCTTCCCCATGGAGGGCCAAAGGCCTCCTACAAACTTACATCAGGCACCTGGGCAGCTGACTTTACTTACCCCAGGAAACAGGCCATCATTTGTGCCCAACTCCCACTGCCGGGCACCAGGCCTTGGCCACCTACAATCCCGAACGGAACAGGATTTCTTCCAGATGCAAGCTGCCACAAGCAGGAAACCTGGCTTCCCATGGAGGCCAAAGGCCTCCTACAAACTGACATCAGGCACCTGGGCAGCTGACTTTACTTACCCCTGGAAACAGCCCATCCTTTGTGTCCAACTCCCTCAGCCGGGCACCCAGCTCTGGACTCCTACAATCCCGAACGGAACAGGATTTCTTCCAGATGCAAGCTGCCACAAGCAGGAAGCCTGGCTTCCCATGGAGGGCCAAAGGCCTCCTACAAACTGACATCAGGCACCTGGGCAGCTGACTTTACTTACCCGTGGAAACAGGCCATCCTTTGTGCCCAACTCCCTCTGCCGGGCACCAGGCCTTGGCCACCTACAATCCCGAACGGAACAGGATTTCTTCCAGATGCAAGCTGCCACAAGCAGGAAGCCTGGCTTCCTATGGAGGGCCAATGGCCGCCTACAAACTGACATCAGGCACCTGGGCAGCTGACTTATCCCTGGAAACAGGCCATCCTTTGTGCCCAACTCCCTCTGCCGGGCATTTGGCCTCGGCCACCTACAATCCCGAACGGAACGGAGTTCTTCCAGATGCAAGCTGCCACAAGCTGGAAACGTGGCTTCACTTGGAGGGCCAAAGGCCGCCTACAAACTGACATCAGGAAACTGGGCAGCTGACTTTACTTACCCCTGGAAACAGCCCATCCTTTGTGCCCAACTCCCTCTGCCGGGCACCTGGCCTCGGCCACCTACAATCCCGAACGGAACAGGATTTCTTCCAGATGCAAGCTGCCACAAGCTGAAAGACTGGTTTCCCATGGAGGACCAAAGGCCTCCTACAAACTGACATCAGGCACCTGGGCAGCTGACTTTACTTCCCCCTGGATACAGCCATCCTTTGTGCCCAACTCCCTCTGCCGGGCACCTGGCCCTCGGCCACCTACAATCCGAACGGAACAGGATTACTTCCCGATGCAAGCTGCACAAGCTGGAAGCCTGGCTTTCCATGGAGGACCAAAGGCCTCCTACAAACTGACATCAGGCACCTTGGGCAGCTGACTTTACTTCCCCCTGGATACAGGCCATCCTTTGTGCCCAACACCCTCTGCCGGGCACCAGGCCTCGGCCACCTGCAATCCCGAACAGATCAGGATTACTTCCCGATGCAAGCTGCCACAATCTGGAAGCCTGGCTTTCCATGGAGGACCAATAGCCACCTGCCAACTGACATCAGGCACCTGGGCAGCTGACTTTACTTACCCCTGGAAACAGCCCATCCTTTGTGTCCAACTCCCTCATCCGGGCACCCAGCTCCGGCCACCTACAATCCCGAACGGAACAGATTTCTTCCAGATGCAAGCTGCCACAAGCAGGAAATCTGGCTTCCCATGGAGGGCCAAAGGCCTCCTACAAACTGACATCAAACACCTGGGCAGCTGACTTTACTTACCCCTGGAAACAGCCCAACCTTTGTGTCCAACTCCCTCAGCCGGGCACCCAGCTCTGGACTCCGACAATCCCGAACGGAACAGCATTTCTTCCAGATGCAAGCTGCCACAAGCAGGAAGCCTGGCTTCCCATGGAGGGCCAAAGGCCTCCTACAAACTGACATCAGGCACGTGGGCAGCTGACTTTACTTATCGCTCTAAACAGGACATCGTTTGTGCCCAACTCCCTCTGCCGGGCACCTGGCCTCGGCCACCTACAATCCCGAACGGAACAGCATTTCTTTCAGATGCAAGCTGCCAGAAGCTGGAAGACTAGCTTCCCGTGGAGGGCCAAAGGCCTCCTACAAACTGACATCAGGCACCTGTGCAGCTGACTTTACTAACCCCTGGAATCAGGCCATGCTTTGTGCCCAACTCCCTCAGCTGGGCACCCAGCTCCCGCCACCTACAATCCCGAACGGAACAGGATTTCTTCCCGATGCAAGCTGCCTTGACATAAGACTAGCTTTCCTTGGAGGGCCAAAGGCCTCCTACAAACTGACATCAGGCACCTGGGCAGCTGACTTTACTTACCCCTGGAAACAGGCCATCCTTTGTGCCCAACTCCCTCTGCCGGGCCCCAGGCCTTGGCCACCTACAATCCCGAACGGAACAGGATTTCTTCCAGATGCAAGCTGCCACAAGCAGGAAGCCTGGCTTCACTTGGAGGGCCAAAGGCCTCCTACAAACTGACATCAGGCACCTGGGCAGCTGACTTTACTTATCCCTGGAAAAAGGCCATCATTTGTGCCCAACTCCCTCTGCCGGGCATTTGGCCTCGGCCACCTACAATCCCGAACGGAACCGGAGTTCTTCCAGATGCAAGCTGCCACAAGCAGGAAACGTGGCTTCACTTGGAGGGCCAAAGGCCGCCTACAAACTGACATCAGGCACCTGGGCAGCTGACTTTACTTACCCCTGGAAACAGGCCATCATTTGTGCCCAACTCCCTCTTCCCGGCACCTGGCCTCGGCCAACTACAATCCCGAACGGAACAGGATTTCTTCCAGATGCAAGCTGCCACAAGCTGAAAGACTGGTTTCC
>NW_027094496.1:0-89431 GCF_029207755.1 Chamaea fasciata
TGCCCTAGGTGTCCCTGGGGGTGCCCTGGCTGTCCCTGGAGTGCCCTGGCTGTCCCCTAGGTGTCCCTGGGGGGGCCCTGGCTGTCCCCTAGGTGTCCCTGGGGGTGTCCTGCCTTCCCCTTGGTGTCCCTCGGGTGCCCTGGCTTTCCCCTAGGTGTCCCTGGGGGTGCCCTGCGTGTCCCTGGGGTGCCCTGGCTGTCCCCTAGGTGTCCCTGTGGGTGCCCTGGCTGTCCCGTCAGTGTCCCTGGGGGTGCCCTGCCTGTCCCCTAGGTGTCGTTGGGGGTGCCCTGGGTGTCCCTGGGGGTGCCCTGCCTGTCCCCTAGGTGTCCCTGGGGGTGCCCTGGCTGTCTCCTAGGTGTCCCTGGGGGTGCCCAGGGTGTCCCTGGGGTGTCCTGGCTGTCCCCTACGTGTCCCTGGGGGTGCCCAGGGTGTCCCTGCTGGTGCCCTTGCTGTCCCGTAGGTGTCCCTGGGGGTGCCCTGGGTGTCCCCTTGGTGTCCCTGGTGTGCCCTGGCTGTCCCCTAGGTGTCCCTGGGGGTGACCAGGCTGTCCTTGGGGTGCTCTGGCTGTCCCCTAGGTGTCCCTGCGGGTGCCCTGCCTGTCCCCTAGGTGTCCCTGGGGGTGCCCTGGCTGTCCCCTAGGTGTCCCTGGGTGTGCCCTGGGTGTCCCTGGGCGTGCACAGGGTGTCCCTGGGGTTCCCTGGCTGTCCCCTAGGTGTCCCTGGGGGGGCCCTGGCTGTCCCCTAGGTGTCCCTGGGGGTGCCCTGGGTGTCCCTGGGGGGGCCCTGGCTGTCCCCTAGGTTTCCCTGGGGGTGCCCTGGGTGTCCTTGGGGGGGCCCTGGCTGTCCCCTAGGTTTCCCTGGGGGTGCCCTGGGTGTCCCTGGGGGGGCCCTGGCTGTCCCCTTGGTTTCCCTGGGGGTGCCCTGGGTGTCCCTGGGGGGGCCCTGGCTGTCCCCTAGGTGTCCCTGGGGGTGCATTAGGTGTCCCTGGGGGTGCCCAGGGTGTCCCTGGGGTTCCCTGGCTGTCCCCTAGGTGTCCCTGGGGAGGCCCTGGTGTCCCTGGGGTGCCCTGACTGTCCCTAGGTGTCCCTGGGGGTGCCCTGGGTGTCCCTGGGGTGCCCTGGGGGTACCCTGGCTGTCCCTGGAGGTGCCCTGCCTGTCCCTTAGGTGTCCCTGGGGGTGCCCTGGCTGTCCCTAGGGTGCCCTGGCTGTGCCCTCGGTGTCTCTGGGGGTGCCCTGGGTGTCCCTAGAGTACCATGGCTGTCCCTAGGGTGCCCGGGCTGTCCCCTCGGTGTCCCTGGGGATGCCCTGGGTGTCCCTTGGGTGCCCTGGCTGTCCCGTCAGTGTCCCTGGGGGTGCCCTGCCTGTCCCCTAGGTGTCCCTGTGGGTGCCCTGCCTGTCCCTGGGGGTGCCCTGGCTGTCCCTAGGGTGCCCTGGCTGGGCCCTCAGTGTCTCTGGGAGTGCCCAAGGTGTCCCTTGGCGTGCCCATGGTGTTCCTGGGGTTCCCTGGCTGTCCCCTAGGTGTCCCTGGGGGGCCCTGGGTGTCCCCTAGGTGTCCCTGGAGGTGCCCTGGCTGTCTTTAGGGTGCCCTGGCTGTCCCCTAGGTGTCCCTGGGGGTGCCCTAGGTGTCCCTGGGGGTGCCCTGGCTGTCCCTGGAGTGCCCTGGCTGTCCCCTAGGTGTCCCTGGGGGGGCCCTGGCAGTCCCCTAGGTGTCCCTGGGGGTGTCCTGCCTTCCCCTAGGTGTCCCTCGGGTGCCCTGGCTTTCCCCTAGGTGTCCCTGGGGGTGCCCTGCGTGTCCCTGGGGTGCCCTGGCTGTCCCCTAGGTGTCCCTGGGGGTGCCCTGGCTGTCCCCTAGGTGTCGTTGGGGGTGCCCTGGGTGTCCCTGGGGGTGCCCTGCCTGTCCCCTAGGTGTCCCTGGGGGTACCCTGGGTGTCCCTGGGGTGCCCTGGCTGTCCCCTTCGTGTCCCTGGGGGTGCCCTGGGTGTCCCTGAGGTGCCCTGGCTGTTTTCAAGGTGTCCCTGTGGGTGCCCAGAGTGTCCCTGGGAGTGCCCTGGCTGTCCCCTAGGGGTCTCTGGGGGTGCCCTGTCTGTCCCGTCAGTGTCCCTGGGGGTGCCCTGCCTGTCCCCTAGGTGTCCCTGGGGGTGCCCGGCCTGTCCCCTAGGTGTCCCTGGGGGTGCCCTGGGTGTCCCTGGAGTGCCCTGGCTGTCCCCTAAATGTCCCTGGGGTGCCCTGGCTGTCCCCTACGTGTCCCTGGGGGTGTCCTGCCTTCCCCTAGGTGTCCTGGGGGTGCCCTGGCTTTCCCTTGGGTGTCCCTGGGAGTGCCCTGCCTGTCCCCTAGGTGTCCCTGGGGGTGCCCTGGCTGTCTTTAGGGTGCCCTGGCTGTCCCCTAGGTGTCCCTGGGGGTGCCCTGGGTTTCCCTGGAGTGCCCTGGCTGTCCCCTAGTTGTCCCTGGGGGGGCCCTGGCTGTCCCCTAGGTGTCCCTGGGGGTGCCCTGCCTGTCCCCTAGGTGTCCCTGGGGATGCCCTGGCTGTCCTCTAGGTGTCCCTGGGGGTGCCCTGGGTGTCCCTGGGGGGGCCCTGGCTGTCCCCTAAGTTTCCCTGGGGGTGCCCTGGGTGTCCCTGGGGGGGCCCTGGCTGTCCCCTAGGTTTCCCTGGGGGTGCCCTGGGTGTCCCTGGGGGGGCCCTGGCTGTCCCCTAGGTGTCCCTGGGGGTGCATTAGGTGTCCCTGGGGGTGCCCTGGGTGTCCCTGGGGATGCCCTGGCTGTCCCCTAGGTGTCCCTGGGGGTGCGCTGGGTGTCCCTAGGGTGCCCTGGCTGTGCCCTTGGTGTCCCTGGGGGTGCTCTGGCTGTCTCTGGAGTGCGCTGGCTGTCCCCTAGGTGTCCCTGGGGGTGCCCTGGCTGTCTGCCCTGGCTGTCCCCTAGGTGTCCCTGGGGGTGCCCTGGCTGTCCCCTAGGTGTCACTGGGGGTGCCCTGGCTGTCCTCTAGGTGTCCCTGGGGGTGCCCTGGGTGTCCCTGGGGATGCCGTCGCTGTTCCCTAGGTGTCCCTGGGGGTGCCCTGGGTGTCCCTGGGGGTGCCCTGGCTGTCCCCTAGGTGTCACGGAGGGTGCCCTGGCTGTCCTCTAGGTGTCCCTGGGGGTGCCCTGCGTGTCCCTGGGGTGCCCTGGCTGTCCCCTAGGGGTCTCTGGGGGTGCCCTGGCTGTCCCCTTCTTGTCCCTGGGGGTGCCCTGGGTGTCCCTGGGGATGCCCTGGCGGTCCCTAGGGTGCCCTGGCTGTTTCCTAGGTGTCCCTAGGGGTGCCCTGGATGTCCCTGAGGTGCCCTGGCTGTCTTCAAGGTGTCCCTGTGGGTGCCCAGAGTGTCCCTGGGAGTGCCCTTGCTGTCCCCTAGGGGTCTCTGGGGGTGCCCTGGCTGTCCCGTCAGTGTCCCTGGGGGTGCCCTGCCTGTCCCCTAGGTGTCCCTGGGGGTGCTCGGCCTGTCCCCTAGGTGTCCCTGCGGGTGCCCTGGGTGTCCCTGGAGTGCCCTGGCTGTCCCCTAAATGTCCCTGTGGGTGCCCTGGCTTTCCCCTCGGTGTCCCTGGGGGTGCCCTGCCTGTCCCCTAGGTGTCCCTGGCGTTTCCCTGGCTGTCCCTAGGGTGCCCTGGCTGTGCCCTTGGTGTCCCTGGGGGTGCTCTGGCTGTCCCTCGGGTGCCCTGGCTGTCCCCTCGGTGTCCCTGGGGGTGCCCTGGCTGTCTCTGGAGTGCCCTGGCTGTCCCCTAGGTGTCCCTGGGGGTGCCCTGGCTGTCCCCTAGGTGTCCCTGAGGTTGCGCTGGCTGTCTTCTAGGTGTCCCTGGGGGTGCCCTGGCTGTCTCCTAGGTGTCCCTGGGGGTGCCCTGGCTGTCCCTAGGGTGCCCTGACTGTGCCTTCGGTGTCTCTGGGGGTGCCCAAGGTGACCCTGGTGGTGGCCTCGGTGTCCCTGGGGGTGCCCTGGCTGTCCCCTAGGTGTCCCTGGGGGAGCCCTGGGTGTCCCTGGGGGGGCCCTGGCTGTCCCCTAGGTGTCCCTGTGGGTGCCCAGAGTGTCCCTGGGAGTGCCCCTGGCTGTCCCCTAGGGGTCTCTGAGGGTGCCTTGGCTGTCCCGTCAGTGTCCCTGGGATTGCCCTGCCTGTCCCCTAGGTGTCCCTGGGGGTCCCCCTTGGTGTCCCTGGGGGTGCCCTCGCTGTCCCCTAGGCGTCACTGGGGGTGCCCTGGCTGTCCTCTAGGTGTCCCTGGGGGTGCCCTGGTGTCCCTCGGGGTGCCCTGGGTGTCCCCTAGGTGTCCCTGGGGGTGCCCTCGCTGTCCCTGGGGGTGCCCTCGCTGTCCCCTAGGCGTCACTGGGGGTGCCATGGCTGTCCTCTAGGTGTCCCTGGGGGTGCCCTGGTGTCCCTCGGGGTGCCCTGGGTGTCCCCTAGGTGTCCCTGGGGGTGCCCTCGCTGTCCCCTAGGCGTCACTGGGGTGTGCCCTGGCTGTCCTCTAGTGTCCCTGGGGGTGCCCTGCGTGTCCCTGGGGTGCCCTGGCTGTCCCCTATGTGTCCCTGGGGGTCCCCTTGGTGTCACTGGGGGTGCCCAGGGTGTTCCTTCGGTGTCCCTGGGGGTGCCCTGGCTGTCCCTGGGGTGCTCTGGATGTCCCCTTGGTGTCCCTGGAGGTGCCCTGGCTGTCCCTGGCGTGCCCTGGCTGTGCCCTAGGGGTCCCTGGGGGTGCCCTGGCTGTCACCTAGGTGTCCCTTGGGGTGCCCTGGGTGTCCCTGGGGGTGCCCTGCCTGTCCCCTAGGTGTCCCTGGGGTGACCTGGCTATCTTTGGAGTGCCCTGGCTGTCCCCTAGGTGTCCCTGGGTGTGCCCTTCCTGTCCCCTAGGTGTCGTTCGGGGTGCCCTGGGTGTCCCTGGGGGTGCCCTGCCTGTCCCCTTGGTGTCCCTAGGGGTGCCCTGGGTGTCCCTGGGGTGCCGTGGCTGTCCCCTAGGGGTCTCTGGGGGTGCCCTGGCTGTCCCGTCAGTGTCCCTGGGGGTGCCCTGCCTGTCCCCTAGGTGTCCCTGGGGGTTCCCTGCCTGTCCCCTAGGTGTCCCTGGGGGTGCCCTGGGTGTCCCTGGAGTGCCCTGGCTGTCCCCTAAATGTCCCTGGGGGTGCCCTGGCTGTCTCCTAGGTGTCACTGAGGGTGTCCTGCCTTCCCCTAGGCGTCCCTGGGGGTGCCCTGGCTTTCCCCTCGGTGTCCCTGGGGGTGCCCTGCCTGTCCCCTAGATGTCCCTGGGGGTGCCCTGGGTGTCCCTGGGGGGGCGGTGGCTATTATCTAGGTGTCCCTGGGGGGGCCCTGGCTGTCCCTGGTGTGCCCTGGCTGTCCCCTAGGTGTCCCTGGGTGTGCCCTGGGTGTCCCTGGGCGTGCACAGGGTGTCCCTGGGGTTTCCCTGGCTGTCCCCTAGGTGTCCCGGGATGGGCCCTGGCTGTCCCCTAGGTGTCCCTGGGGGTGCACAGGGTGTCCCTGGGGTTCCCTGGCTGTCCCCTAGGTGTCTCTGGGGGGGCCCTGGTGTCCCTGGGTTGCCCTGGCTGTCCCCTAGGTGTCCTTGCCTGGCTCGTATCCTCGACTCCGCCTCCGGCGCCATGGTGACTCCCCTCCCAGTCTGGACCATTGTGGCCTCACCCCCTCCCCTGGGGCCATCCGACCCATCCCAGTATAGACCAGTAAGGCATCGAGTGGCCACCATGGACCCCCACACGCCTGCCCGTTCATCCCAGTTCATCCCAGTCCACTCTTTGTCCATCCCAGGTTTCTCTGGTCACCCTCCCAGTGCTCTCAGTCCATCCCAGTCCCGCAGGTGTTGGTGCTTGGGGCTTGATGAGCTGGTGCCTGTCCGCAACGTGGAGCGGCTCAAACGGGACCTCAGGGTGAGGGGGGGCGCGGATTTGGGGGGATCCTGGGGGTCCTGAGTTGTCGTGGAGGGGGTTTTTGGGTTGTGGGGGGTCTGGGGGGCGTCCTGGAGGCTGCTTTGGGTGCTTTGGGGGGTATTCGGGAGGTTTGGGCGGCCCATTTGAGGCATCAAAGAACCTGAGGAGGGTTTTGATAGCTCCTGGAGGTGGAGGCGGCCCGTGGGGGTGAGCTGGCTGTCCCAGGGGGTTCCTGGCTGTCCCTCGATGTCCCTGGGGTGCCCTGGCTGTCACTTAGGTGTCCCTCGGGGTGCCCTGGCTGTCCCTAGGGTGCCCTGGCTGTCCCCTAGGTGTCCCTGGGGTGCCCTGACTGTCCCTAGGTGTCCCTGGGGGTACCCTGGCTGTCCCTGGAGGTGCCCTGCCTGTCCCCTAGGTGTCCCTGGGGGTGTCCTGCCTTGCCCTAGGTGTCCCTGGGGGTGCCCTGGCTGTCCTCTCCGTGTCCCTGGGGGTGCCCTGGGTGTCCCTGGGGTGCCCTGGCTGACCCCAAGGTGTCCCTTGGGGTGCCCAGAGTGTCCCTAGGAGGTCCCTGGCTGTCCCCTAGGGGTCTCTGGGGCTGCCCTGGCTGTCCCGTCAGTGTCCCTGGGGGTGCCCTGCCTGTCCCTTAGGTGTCCCTAGGTGTGCCCTGGCTGTCCCTGGGGTGCCCTGGCTGTGCCCTCGGTGTCTCTGGGGGTGCCCTGGCTGTCCCTAGGGTGCCATGGCTGTCCCTAGGGTGCCCTGGCTGTCCTTTCGGTGTCCCTGGGGGTGCCCTGGGTGTCCCTGGGTAGACCTGGCTGTCCCCTAGGTGTCCCTGGGGGGGCCCTGGCTGTCCCCTAGGTGTCCCTGGGGGGGCCCTGGGTGTCCCTGGGGTGCCCGGGAGGTCCCCTACGTGTCCCTGGGGTACCCTGGGTGTCCCTGGGCTGCCCTGGGGTGCCCTGCCTGTCCCCTAGGTGTCCCTGGGCTGCCCTGGCTGTCCCTGGGGGTGCCCTGCCTGTCCTCTCGGTGTCCCTGGGGGTGCCCTGGCTGTGCCCTCGGTGTCCCTGGGGGTGTCCTGGCTGTCCCTGGAGTGCCCTGGCTGTCCCCTAGTTGTCCCTGGGGGGGCCCTGGCTGTCCCCTAGGTGTCCCTGGGGGTGCCCTGCCTGTCCCCTAGGTGTCCCTGGGGATGCCCTGGCTGTCCTCTAGGTGTCCCTGGGGGTGCGCTGGGTGTCCCTAGGGTGCCCTGGCTGTGCCCTTGTTGTCCCTGCGGGTGCTCTGGGCTGTCCCTCGGGGGCCCTGGCTGTCCCCTAGGTGTCCCTGGGGGTGCCCTGGTGTCCCTCGGGGTGCCCTGGGTGTCCCCTAGGTGTCCCTGGGGGTGCCCTCGCTGTCCCCTAGGCGTCACTGGGGGTGCCCTGGCTGTCCTCTAGGTGTCCCTGGGGGTGCCCTGCGTGTCCCTGGGGTGCCCTGGCTGTCCCCTAGGTGTCCCTGGGGGTGCCCTGGCTGTCCCCTTCGTGTCCCTGGGGGTGCCCTGGGTGTCCCTGGGGGTGCCCTGGCGGTCCCTAGGGTGCCCTGGCTGTCCCCTAGGTGTCCCTGGGGGTGCCCTGGATGTCCCTGAGGTGCCCTGGCTGTCTTCAAGGCGTCCCTGTGGGTGCCCAGAGTGTCCCTGGGAGTGCCCTGGCTGTCCCCTAGGGGTCTCTGGGGGTGCCCTGGCTGTCCCGTCAGTGTCCCTGGGGGTGCCCTGCCTGTCCCCTAGGTGTCCCTGGGGGTGCTCGGCCTGTCCCCTAGGTGTCCCTGGGGGTGCCCTGGGTGTCCCTGGAGTGCCCTGGCTGTCCCCTAAATGTCCCTGGGGGTGTCCTGGCTGTCCCCTAGGTGTCCCTGGGGGTGCCCTGCCTGTACCCTAAGTGTCCCTGGGGGTGCCCTGGCTGTCTTTTGGGTGCGCTGGCTGTCCCCTAGGTGTCCCTGGGGGTGCCCTTGGTGTCCCTGGAGTGCCCTGGCTGTCCCCTAGTTGTCCCTGGGGGGGCCCTGGCTGTCCCCTAGGTGTCTCTGGGGGTGCCCTGCCTGTCCCCTAGGTGTCCCTGGGGGTGCCCTGGCTGTCCTCTAGGTGTCCCTGGGGGTGCCCTGGGTGTCCCTGGGGATGCCCTGGCTGTCCCCTAGGTGTCCCTGGCGTTGCCCTGGCTGTCCCTAGGGTGCCCTGGCTGTGCCCTTGGTGTCCCTGGGGGTTGCTCTGGCTGTCCTTCGGGTGCCCTGGCTGTCCCCTAGGTGTCCCTGGGGGTGCCCTGGCTGTCTCTGGAGTGCCCTGGCTGTCCCCTAGGTGTCCCTGGGGGTGCCCTGGCTGTCCCCTAGGTGTCCCTGGCGGTGCCCTGGCTGTCCCTAGGGTGCCCTGGCTGTGCCTTCGGTGTCTCTGGGGGTGACCTCGGTGTCCCTGGGGGTGGCCTGGCTGTCCCCTAGGTGTCCCTGGGGGAGCCCTGGGTGTGCCTGGGGTGCCCTGGCTGTCCCCTAGGTGTCCCTGGGGGAGCCCTGGGTGTGCCTGGGGTGCCCTGGCTGTCCCCTTGGTGTCCCTGGGGGGGCCCTGGCTGTCCCTGGGGTGCCCTGGCTGTCCCCTAGGTGGCCCTGGGGGTGCCCTGGGTGTCCCTGGGGGTGCCCTGGAGGTCCCCTAGGTGTCCCTGTGGGTGCCCAGAGTGTCCCTGGGAGATCCCTGGCTGTCCCCTAGGGGTCTCTGGGCGTGCCCTGGCTGTCCCGTCAGTGTCCCTGGGAATGCCCCTGCCTGTCCCCTAGGTGTCCCTGGGGGTCCCCTTGGTGTCACTGGGGGTGCCCAGGGTGTTCCTTCGGTGTTCCTGGGGGTGCCCTGGCTGTCCCTGGGGTGCTCTGGATGTCCCCTTAGTGTCCCTGGAGGTGCCCTGGCTGTCCCTGGCGTGCCCTGGCTGTGCCCTAGGGGTCCCTGGGGGTGCCCTGTCTGTCACCTAGGTGGCCCTTGGGGTGCCCTGGGTGTCCCTGCGGGTGCCCTGCCTGTCCCCTAGGTCTCCCTGGGGGTGACCTGGCTATCTTTAGAGTGCCCTGGCTGTCCCCTAGGTGTCCCTGGGTGTGCCCTTCCTGTCCCCTAGGTGTCGTTCTGAGTGCCCTGGGTGTCCCTGGGGGTGTCCTGCCTGTCCCCTTGGTGTCCCTGGGGGTGCCCTGGGTGTCCCTGGGGTGCCCTGGCTGTCCCCTAGGGGTCTCTGGGGGTGCCCTGGCTGTCCCGTCAGTGTCCCTGGGGGTGCCCTGCCTGTCCCCTAGGTGTCCCTGGGGGTTCCCTGGCTGTCCCCTAGGTGTCCCTGGGGGTGCCCTGGGTGTCCCTGGAGTGCCCTTGCTGTCCCCTAAATGTCCCTGGGGGTGCCCTGGCTGTCCCCTAGGTGTCACTGAGGGTGTCCTGCCTTCCCCTAGGCGTCCCTGGGGGTGCCCTGGCTTTCCCCTCGGTGTCCCTGGGGGTGCCCTGCCTGTCCCCTAGATGTCCCTGGGGGTGCCCTGGGTGTCCCTGGGGGGGCGCTGGCTATCCCCTAGGTGTCCCTGGGGGGGCCCTGGCTGTCCCTGGTGTGCCCTGGCTGTCCCCTTGGTGTCCCTGGGGGGCCCTGGCTGTCCCCTAGGTGTCCCTGGGGGTGCCCTTCTGTCCTCTAGTTGTCCCTGGGGGTTCCCTGGCTGTCCCTCGGGTTCCCCGGCTGTCCCCTAGGTGTCCCTGGGGGTGGCTAGGGTGTTTCTGGGGTTCCCTGGCTGTCCCCTAGGTGTCCCTGGGGGTGCCCTGGCTGTCCCCTCGGTGTCCCTGGAGGTGCCCTGCCTGTCCCCTAGGTGTCCCTGGGGGGGCCCTGGCTGTCCCCTAGGTGTCCCTGGGGTGCCCTGCCTGTCCCGTACTTGTCCCTGGGGTTCCCTGGCTGTCCCCTAGGTTTCCCTGGGGGTGCCCTGAATGTCCCTGGGCTGCCCTAGCTGTCCCCTAGGTGTCCCTGGGGGTGCCCTCGCTGTCCCTGGGGTGCCCTGGCTATCCCCTAGGTGTCCCTGGGCGTCCCCTTGGTGTCCCTGGGGGTACCCAGGGTGTCCCTTAGGTGTCCCTGGGGGGTGCCCTTGCTGTCCCCTTGGTGTCCCTGGGGGTGCCCTGGGTGTCCCTGGGGATGCCCTGGCTGTCCCCTAGGTGTCCCTGGGGATTCCCTGCGTGTCCCCTAGGTGTCCTTGGGGGTGCCCTGGCTGTCCCTAGGGTGGCAAGGCTGTGCCCTTCGTGTCCCTGGGGGTGCCCTGGCTGTCCCTAGGGTGCCCTGGCTGTCCCCTAGGTGCCCCTGGGGGTGCCCTGGGTGTGCCTGGGGTGCCCTGGCTGTCCCCTAGGTGCCCCTGGGGGTGCCCTGGCTGTCCCCGAAGTGTCCCTGGGGGTGCCCTTGGTGTCCCTGGGGTGCCCTGGCTGTCCCCTAGTTGTCCCTGGGGGGGCCCTGGCTGTCCCCTAGGTGTCCCTGGGGGTGCCCTGCCTGTCCCCTAGGTGTCCCTGGGGATGCCCTGGCTGTCCTCTAGGTGTCCCTGCGGGTGCCCTGGGTGTCCCTGGGGATGCCCTGGCTGTCCCCTAGGTGTCCCTGGGGGTGCGCTGGGTGTCCCTAGGGTGCCCTGGCTGTGCCCTTGGTGTCCCTGGGGGTGCTCTGGCTGTTCCTCGGGTGCCCTGGCTGTCCCCTAGGTGTCCCTGGGGGTGCCCTGGCTGTCTCTGGAGTGCCCTGGCTGTCCCCTAGGTGTCCCTGGGGGTGCCCTGGCTGTCCCTGGAGTGCCCTGGCTGTCCCCTTGGTGTCCCTGGAAGTGCCCTGGCTGTCCCCTAGGTGTCCCTGGGGGTGCCCTGGCTGTCCCCTAGGTGTCCCTGGGGGTGCCCTGCCTCTCCCCTAGGTGTCCCTGGGGGTGCCCTGGCTGTCCCCTAGGTGTCCCTGGGGGTGCCCTGGGTGTCCCTGGGGGTGCCCTGGCTGTCCCCTAGGTGTCCCTGGGGGTGCCCTGGGTGTCCCTGGGGGTGCCCTCGCTGTCCCTGGGGTGCCCTGGCTGTCCCCTAGGTGGCCCTGGTGGTGCCCTGGGTGTCCCTGGGGGTGCCCTGGAGGTCCCCTAGGTGTCCTTGGGGGTGCCCTGGCTGTCCCTGGGGTGCCCTGGCTGTCCCCAAGGTGTCCCTGGGGGTGCCCTGCCTGTCCTCTCGGTGTCCCTGGGGGTGCCCTGGCTGTGCCCTCGGTGTCCCTGGGGGTGCCCTGTCTGTCCCTAGGGTGCCCTGGCTGTCCCCTAGGTGTCCCTGGGTGTGCCCTGGGTGTCTCTGGGCGTGCACAGGGTGTCCCTGGGGTTCCCTGGCTGTCCCCTAGGTGTCCCGGGATGGGCCCTGGCTGTCCCCTAGGTGTCCCTGGGGGTGCACAGGGTGTCCCTGGGGTTCCCTGGCTGTCCCCTAGGTGTCTCTGGGGGGGCCCTGGTGTCCCTGGGTTGCCCTGGCTGTCCCCTAGGTGTCCTTGCCTGGCTCGTATCCTCGACTCCGCCTCCGGCGCCATGGTGACTCCCCTCCCAGTCTGGACCATTGTGGCCTCACCCCCTCCCCTGGGGCCATCCGACCCATCCCAGTATAGACCAGTAAGGCATCGAGTGGCCACCATGGACCCCCACACGCCTGCCCGTTCATCCCAGTTCATCCCAGTCCACTCTTTGTCCATCCCAGGTTTCTCTGGTCACCCTCCCAGTGCTCTCAGTCCATCCCAGTCCCGCAGGTGTTGGTGCTTGGGGCTTGATGAGCTGGTGCCTGTCCGCAACATGGAGCGGCTCAAACGGGACCTCAGGGTGAGGGGGGCGCGGATTTGGGGGGATCCTGGGGGTCCTGAGTTGTCGTGGAGGGGGTTTTTGGGTTGTGGGGGGTCTGGGGGGCGTCCTGGGGGCTGCTTTGGGTGCTTTGGGGGGTATTCGGGAGGTTTGGGCGGCCCATTTGAGGCATCAAAGAACCTGAGGAGGGTTTTGATAGCTCCTGGAGGTGGAGGCGGCCGTGGGGGTGAGCTGGCTGTCCCAGGGGGTTCCTGGCTGTCCCTCGATGTCCCTGGGGTGCCCTGGCTGTCACTTAGGTGTCCCTCGGGGTGCCCTGGCTGTCCCTAGGGTGCCCTGGCTGTCCCCTAGGTGTCCCTGGGGTGCCCTGACTGTCCCTAGGTGTCCCTGGGGGTACCCTGGCTGTCCCTGGAGGTGCCCTGCCTGTCCCCTAGGTGTCCCTGGGGGTGTCCTGCCTTGCCCTAGGTGTCCCTGGGGGTGCCCTGGCTGACCCCAAAGTGTCCCTTGGGGTGCCCAGAGTGTCCCTAGGAGGTCCCTGGCTGTCCCCTAGGGGTCTCTGGGGCTGCCCTGGCTGTCCCGTCAGTGTCCCTGGGGGTGCCCTGCCTGTCCCTTAGGTGTCCCTAGGTGTGCCCTGGCTGTCCCTGGGGTGCCCTGGCTGTGCCCTCGGTGTCTCTGGGGGTGCCCTGGCTGTCCCTAGGGTGCCATGGCTGTCCCTAGGGTGCCCTGGCTGTCCTTTCGGTGTCCCTGGGGGTGCCCTGGGTGTCCCTGGGTAGACCTGGCTGTCCCCTAGGTGTCCCTGGGGGGGCCCTGGCTGTCCCCTAGGTGTCCCTGGGGGGGCCCTGGGTGTCCCTGGGGTGCCCGGGAGGTCCCCTACGTGTCCCTGGGGTACCCTGGGTGTCCCTGGGCTGCCCTGGGGTGCCCTGCCTGTCCCCTAGGTGTCCCTGGGCTGCCCTGGCTGTCCCTGGGGGTGCCCTGCCTGTCCTCTCGGTGTCCCTGGGGGTGCCCTGGCTGTGCCCTCGGTGTCCCTGGGGGTGTCCTGGCTGTCCCTGGAGTGCCCTGGCTGTCCCCTAGTTGTCCCTGGGGGGGCCCTGGCTGTCCCCTAGGTGTCCCTGGGGGTGCCCTGCCTGTCCCCTAGGTGTCCCTGGGGATGCCCTGGCTGTCCTCTAGGTGTCCCTGGGGGTGCGCTGGGTGTCCCTAGGGTGCCCTGGCTGTGCCCTTGGTGTCCCTGCGGGTGCTCTGGCTGTCCCTCGGGTGCCCTGGCTGTCCCCTAGGTGTCCCTGGGGGTGCCCTGGTGTCCCTCGGGGTGCCCTGGGTGTCCCCTAGGTGTCCCTGGGGGTGCCCTCGCTATCCCCTAGGCGTCACTGGGGGTGCCCTGGCTGTCCTCTAGGTGTCCCTGTGGTTGCCCTGCGTGTCCCTGGGGTGCCCTGGCTGTCCCCTAGGTGTCCCTGGGGGTGCCCTGGCTGTCCCCTTCGTGTCCCTGGGGGTGCCCTGGGTGTCCCTGGGGGTGCCCTGGCGGTCCCTAGGGTGCCCTGGCTGTCCCCTAGGTGTCCCTGGGGGTGCCCTGGATGTCCCTGAGGTGCCCTGGCTGTCTTCAAGGTGTCCCTGTGGGTGCCCAGAGTGTCCCTGGGAGTGCCCTGGCTGTCCCCTAGGGGTCTCTGGGGGTGCCCTGGCTGTCCCGTCAGTGTCCCTGGGGGTGCCCTGCCTGTCCCCTAGGTGTCCCTGGGGGTTCTCGGCCTGTCCCCTAGGTGTCCCTGGGGGTGCCCTGGGTGTCCCTGGAGTGCCCTGGCTGTCCCCTAAATGTCCCTGGGGGTGCCCTGGCTGTCCCCTAGGTGTCCCTGGGGGTGCCCTGCCTGTCCCCTAGGTGTCCCTGGGGGTGCCCTGGCTGTCTTTTGGGTGCCCTGGCTGTCCCCTAGGTGTCCCTGGGGGTGCCCTTGGTGTCCCTGGAGTGCCCTGGCTGTCCCCTAGTTGTCCCTGGGGGGGCCCTGGCTGTCCCCTAGGTGTCTCTGGGGGTGCCCTGCCTGTCCCCTAGGTGTCCCTGGGGGTGCCCTGGCTGTCCTCTAGGTGTCCCTGGGGGTGCCCTGGGTGTCCCTGGGGATGCCCTGGCTGTCCCCTAGGTGTCCCTGGCGTTGCCCTGGCTGTCCCTAGGGTGCCCTGGCTGTGCCCTTGGTGTCCCTGGGGGTGCTCTGGCTGTCCTTCGGGTGCCCTGGCTGTCCCCTAGGTGTCCCTGGGGGTGCCCTGGCTGTCTCTGGAGTGCCCTGGCTGTCCCCTAGGTGTCCCTGGGGGTGCCCTGGCTGTCCCCTAGGTGTCCCTGGCGGTGCCCTGGCTGTCCCTAGGGTGCCCTGGCTGTGCCTTCGGTGTCTCTGGGGGTGCCCTAGGTGTCCCTGGGGGTGACCTCGGTGTCCCTGGGGGTGGCCTGGCTGTCCCCTAGGTGTCCCTGGGGGAGCCCTGGGTGTGCCTGGGGTGCCCTGGCTGTCCCCTAGGTGTCCCTGGGGGAGCCCTGGGTGTGCCTGGGGTGCCCTGGCTGTCCCCTTGGTGTCCCTGGGGGGGCCCTGGCTGTCCCTGGGGTGCCCTGGCTGTCCCCTAGGTGGCCCTGGGGGTGCCCTGGGTGTCCCTGGGGGTGCCCTGGAGGTCCCCTAGGTGTCCCTGTGGGTGCCCAGAGTGTCCCTGGGAGTGCCCTGGCTGTCCCCTAGGGGTCTCATGGCGTGCCCTGGCTGTCCCGTCAGTGTCCCTGGGAATGCCCTGCCTGTCCCCTAGGTGTCCCTGGGGGTCCCCTTGGTGTCACTGGGGGTGCCCAGGGTGTTCCTTCGGTGTTCCTGGGGGTGCCCTGGCTGTCCCTGGGGTGCTCTGGATGTCCCCTTAGTGTCCCTGGAGGTGCCCTGGCTGTCCCTGGCGTGCCCTGGCTGTGCTCTAGGGGTCCCTGGGGGTGCCCTGGCTGTCACCTAGGTGTCCCTTGGGGTGCCCTGGGTGTCCCTGGGGCTGCCCTGCCTGTCCCCTAGGTCTCCCTGGGGGTGACCTGGCTATCTTTAGAGTGCCCTGGCTGTCCCCTAGGTGTCCCTGGGTGTGCCCTTCCTGTCCCCTAGGTGTCGTTCGGAGTGCCCTGGGTGTCCCTGGGGGTGCCCTGCCTGTCCCCTTGGTGTCCCTGGGGGTGCCCTGGGTGTCCCTGGGGTGCCCTGGCTGTCCCCTAGGGGTCTCTGGGGGTGCCCTGGCTGTCCCGTCAGTGTCCCTGGGGGTGCCCTGCCTGTCCCCTAGGTGTCCCTGGGGGTTCCCTGGCTGTCCCCTAGGTGTCCCTGGGGGTGCCCTGGGTGTCCCTGGAGTGCCCTGGCTGTCCCCTAAATGTCCCTGGGGGTGCCCTGGCTGTCCCCTAGGTGTCACTGAGGGTGTCCTGCCTTCCCCTAGGCGTCCCTGGGGGTGCCCTGCCTGTCCCCTAGATGTCCCTGGGGGTGCCCTGGGTGTCCCTGGGGGGGCGCTGGCTATCCCCTAGGTGTCCCTGGGGGGGCCCTGGCTGTCCCTGGTGTGCCCTGGCTGTCCCCTTGGTGTCCCTGGGGGGGCCCTGGCTGTCCCCTAGGTGTCCCTGGGGGTGCCCTTCCTGTCCTCTAGGTGTCCCTGGGGGTTCCCTGGCTGTCCCTCGGGTTCCCCGGCTGTCCCCTAGGTGTCCCTGGGGGTGGCTAGGGTGTTTCTGGGGTTCCCTGGCTGTCCCCTAGGTGTCCCTGGGGGGGCCCTGGGTGTCCCTGGGGGTGCACAGGGTGTCAGTGGGGTTCCCTGGCTGTCCCGTACTTGTCCCTGGGGTTCCCTGGCTGTCCCCTATGTTTCCCTGGGGGTGCCCTGAGTGTCCCTGGGCTGCCCTAGCTGTCCCCTAGGTGTCCCTGGGGGTGCCCTCGCTGTCCCTGGGGTGCCCTGGCTATCCCCTAGGTGTCCCTGGGCGTCCCCTTGGTGTCCCTGGGGGTACCCAGGGTGTCCCTTAGGTGTCCCTGGAGTGCCCTTGCTGTCCCCTTGGTGTCCCTGGGGGTGCCCAGGGTGTCCCTGGGGATGCCCTGGCTGTCCCCTAGGTGTCCCTGGGGGTTCCCTGCGTGTCCCCTAGGTGTCCTTGGGGGTGCCCTGGCTGTCCCTAGGGTGGCAAGGCTGTGCCCTCGGTGTCCCTGGGGGTGCCCTGGCTGTCCCTAGGGTGCCCTGGCTGTCCCCTAGGTGTCCCTGGGGGTGCCCTGGGTGTGCCTGGGGTGCCCTGGCTGTCCCCTAGGTGCCCCTGGGGGTGCCCTGGCTGTCCCCGAAGTGTCCCTGGGGGTGCCCTGCCTCTCCCCTAGGTGTCCCTGGGGGTGCCCTGGCTGTCCCCTAGGTGTCCCTGGGGGTGCCCTGGGTGTCCCTGGGGGTGCCCTGGCTGTCCCCTAGGTGTCCCTGGGGGTGCCCTGGGTGTCCCTGGGGGTGCCCTCGCTGTCCCTGGGGTGCCCTGGCTGTCCCCTAGGTGGCCCTGGTGGTGCCCTGGGTGTCCCTGGGGGTGCCCTGGAGGTCCCCTAGGTGTCCTTGGGGGTGCCCTGGCTGTCCCTGGGGTGCCCTGGCTGTCCCCAAGGTGTCCCTGGGGGTGCCCTGCCTGTCCTCTCGGTGTCCCTGGGGGTGCCCTGGCTGTGCCCTCGGTGTCCCTGGGGGTGCCCTGTCTGTCCCTAGGGTGCCCTGGCTGTCCCCTAGGTGTCCCTGGGTGTGCCCTGGGTGTCCCTGGGCGTGCACAGGGTGTCCCTGGGGTTCCCTGGCTGTCCCCTAGGTGTCCCGGGATGGGCCCTGGCTGTCCCCTAGGTGTCCCTGGGGGTGCACAGGGTGTCCCTGGGGTTCCCTGGCTGTCCCCTAGGTGTCTCTGGGGGGGCCCTGGTGTCCCTGGGTTGCCCTGGCTGTCCCCTAGGTGTCCTTGCCTGGCTCGTATCCTCGACTCCGCCTCCGGCGCCATGGTGACTCCCCTCCCAGTCTGGACCATTGTGGCCTCACCCCCTCCCCTGGGGCCATCCGACCCATCCCAGTATAGACCAGTAAGGCATCGAGTGGCCACCATGGACCCCCACACGCCTGCCCGTTCATCCCAGTTCATCCCAGTCCACTCTTTGTCCATCCCAGGTTTCTCTGGTCACCCTCCCAGTGCTCTCAGTCCATCCCAGTCCCGCAGGTGTTGGTGCTTGGGGCTTGATGAGCTGGTGCCTGTCCGCAACGTGGAGCGGCTCAAACGGGACCTCAGGGTGAGGGGGGCGCGGATTTGGGGGGATCCTGGGGGTCCTGAGTTGTCGTGGAGGGGGTTTTTGGGTTGTGGGGGGTCTGGGGGGCGTCCTGGGGGCTGCTTTGGGTGCTTTGGGGGGTATTCGGGAGGTTTGGGCGGCCCATTTGAGGCATCAAAGAACCTGAGGAGGGTTTTGATAGCTCCTGGAGGTGGAGGCGGCCGTGGGGGTGAGCTGGCTGTCCCAGGGGGTTCCTGGCTGTCCCTCGATGTCCCTGGGGTGCCCTGGCTGTCACTTAGGTGTCCCTCGGGGTGCCCTGGCTGTCCCTAGGGTGCCCTGGCTGTCCCCTAGGTGTCCCTGGGGTGCCCTGACTGTCCCTAGGTGTCCCTGGGGGTACCCTGGCTGTCCCTGGAGGTGCCCTGCCTGTCCCCTAGGTGTCCCTGGGGGTGTCCTGCCTTGCCCTAGGTGTCCCTGGGGGTGCTCTGGCAGTCCTCTCCGTGTCCCTGGGGGTGCCCTGGGTGTCCCTGGGGAGCCCTGGCTGACCCCAAGGTGTCCCTTGGGGTGCCCAGAGTGTCCCTAGGAGGTCCCTGGCTGTCCCCTAGGGGTCTCTGGGGGTGCCCTGGCTGTCCCGTCAGTGTCCCTGGGGGTGCCCTGCCTGTCCCTTAGGTGTCCCTAGGTGTGCCCTGGCTGTCCCTAGGGTGCCCTGGCTGTGCCCTCGGTGTCTCTGGGGGTGCCCTGGCTGTCCCTAGGGTGCCCTGGCTGTCCTTTCGGTGTCCCTGGGGGTGCCCTGGGTGTCCCTGGGTAGACCTGGCTGTCCCCTAGGTGTCCCTGGGGGGGCCCTGGCTGTCCCCTAGGTGTCCCTGGGGGGGCCCTGGGTGTCCCTGGGGTGCCCGGGAGGTCCCCTACGTGTCCCTGGGGTACCCTGGGTGTCCCTGGGCTGCCCTGGGGTGCCCTGCCTGTCCCCTAGGTGTCCCTGGGCTGCCCTGGCTGTCCCTGGGGGTGCCCTGCCTGTCCTCTCGGTGTCCCTGGGGGTGCCCTGGCTGTGCCCTCGGTGTCCCTGGGGGTGTCCTGGCTGTCCCTGGAGTGCCCTGGCTGTCCCCTAGTTGTCCCTGGGGGGGCCCTGGCTGTCCCCTAGGTGTCCCTGGGGGTGCCCTGCCTGTCCCCTAGGTGTCCCTGGGGATGCCCTGGCTGTCCTCTAGGTGTCCCTGGGGGTGCGCTGGGTGTCCCTAGGGTGCCCTGGCTGTGCCCTTGGTGTCCCTGCGGGTGCTCTGGCTGTCCCTCGGGTGCCCTGGCTGTCCCCTAGGTGTCCCTGGGGGTGCCCTGGTGTCCCTCGGGGTGCCCTGGGTGTCCCCTAGGTGTCCCTGGGGGTGCCCTCGCTGTCCCCTAGGCGTCACTGGGGGTGCCCTGGCTGTCCTCTAGGTGTCCCTGGGGGTGCCCTGCGTGTCCCTGGGGTGCCCTGGCTGTCCCCTAGGTGTCCCTGGGGGTGCCCTGGCTGTCCCCTTCGTGTCCCTGGGGGTGCCCTGGGTGTCCCTGGGGGTGCCCTGGCGGTCCCTAGGGTGCCCTGGCTGTCCCCTAGGTGTCCCTGGGGGTGCCCTGGATGTCCCTGAGGTGCCCTGGCTGTCTTCAAGGCGTCCCTGTGGGTGCCCAGAGTGTCCCTGGGAGTGCCCTGGCTGTCCCCTAGGGGTCTCTGGGGGTGCCCTGGCTGTCCCGTCAGTGTCCCTGGGGGTGCCCTGCCTGTCCCCTAGGTGTCCCTGGGGGTGCTCGGCCTGTCCCCTAGGTGTCCCTGGGGGTGCCCTGGGTGTCCCTGGAGTGCCCTGGCTGTCCCCTAAATGTCCCTGGGGGTGTCCTGGCTGTCCCCTAGGTGTCCCTGGGGGTGCCCTGCCTGTACCCTAAGTGTCCCTGGGGGTGCCCTGGCTGTCTTTTGGGTGCGCTGGCTGTCCCCTAGGTGTCCCTGGGGGTGCCCTTGGTGTCCCTGGAGTGCCCTGGCTGTCCCCTAGTTGTCCCTGGGGGGGCCCTGGCTGTCCCCTAGGTGTCTCTGGGGGTGCCCTGCCTGTCCCCTAGGTGTCCCTGGGGGTGCCCTGGCTGTCCTCTAGGTGTCCCTGGGGGTGCCCTGGGTGTCCCTGGGGATGCCCTGGCTGTCCCCTAGGTGTCCCTGGCGTTGCCCTGGCTGTCCCTAGGGTGCCCTGGCTGTGCCCTTGGTGTCCCTGGGGGTGCTCTGGCTGTCCTTCGGGTGCCCTGGCTGTCCCCTAGGTGTCCCTGGGGGTGCCCTGGCTGTCTCTGGAGTGCCCTGGCTGTCCCCTAGGTGTCCCTGGGGGTGCCCTGGCTGTCCCCTAGGTGTCCCTGGCGGTGCCCTGGCTGTCCCTAGGGTGCCCTGGCTGTGCCTTCGGTGTCTCTGGGGGTGAACTCGGTGTCCCTGGGGGTGGCCTGGCTGTCCCCTAGGTGTCCCTGGGGGAGCCCTGGGTGTGCCTGGGGTGCCCTGGCTGTCCCCTAGGTGTCCCTGGGGGAGCCCTGGGTGTGCCTGGGGTGCCCTGGCTGTCCCCTTGGTGTCCCTGGGGGGGCCCTGGCTGTCCCTGGGGTGCCCTGGCTGTCCCCTAGGTGGCCCTGGGGGTGCCCTGGGTGTCCCTGGGGGTGCCCTGGAGGTCCCCTAGGTGTCCCTGTGGGTGCCCAGAGTGTCCCTGGGAGATCCCTGGCTGTCCCCTAGGGGTCTCTGGGCGTGCCCTGGCTGTCCCGTCAGTGTCCCTGGGAATGCCCTGCCTGTCCCCTAGGTGTCCCTGGGGGTCCCCTTGGTGTCACTGGGGGTGCCCAGGGTGTTCCTTCGGTGTTCCTGGGGGTGCCCTGGCTGTCCCTGGGGTGCTCTGGATGTCCCCTTAGTGTCCCTGGAGGTGCCCTGGCTGTCCCTGGCGTGCCCTGGCTGTGCCCTAGGGGTCCCTGGGGGTGCCCTGGCTGTCACCTAGGTGTCCCTTGGGGTGCCCTGGGTGTCCCTGCGGGTGCCCTGCCTGTCCCCTAGGTCTCCCTGGGGGTGACCTGGCTATCTTTAGAGTGCCCTGGCTGTCCCCTAGGTGTCCCTGGGTGTGCCCTTCCTGTCCCCTAGGTGTCGTTCTGAGTGCCCTGGTTGTCCCTGGGGGTGTCCTGCCTGTCCCCTTGGTGTCCCTGGGGGTGCCCTGGGTGTCCCTGGGGTGCCCTGGCTGTCCCCTAGGGGTCTCTGGGGGTGCCCTGGCTGTCCCGTCAGTGTCCCTGGGGGTGCCCTGCCTGTCCCCTAGGTGTCCCTGGGGGTTCCCTGGCTGTCCCCTAGGTGTCCCTGGGGGTGCCCTGGGTGTCCCTGGAGTGCCCTTGCTGTCCCCTAAATGTCCCTGGGGGTGCCCTGGCTGTCCCCTAGGTGTCACTGAGGGTGTCCTGCCTTCCCCTAGGCGTCCCTGGGGGTGCCCTGGCTTTCCCCTCGGTGTCCCTGGGGGTGCCCTGCCTGTCCCCTAGATGTCCCTGGGGGTGCCCTGGGTGTCCCTGGGGGGGCGCTGGCTATCCCCTAGGTGTCCCTGGGGGGGCCCTGGCTGTCCCTGGTATGCCCTGGCTGTCCCCTTGGTGTCCCTGGGGGGGCCCTGGCTGTCCCCTAGGTGTCCCTGGGGGTGCCCTTCCTGTCCTCTAGTTGTCCCTGGGGGTTCCCTGGCTGTCCCTCGGGTTCCCCGGCTGTCCCCTAGGTGTCCCTGGGGGTGGCTAGGGTGTTTCTGGGGTTCCCTGGCTGTCCCCTAGGTGTCCCTGGGGGTGCCCTGGCTGTCCCCTCGGTGTCCCTGGAGGTGCCCTGCCTGTCCCCTAGGTGTCCCTGGGGGGGCCCTGGCTGTCCCCTAGGTGTCCCTGGGGTGCCCTGCCTGTCCCGTACTTGTCCCTGGGGTTCCCTGGCTGTCCCCTAGGTTTCCCTGGGGGTGCCCTGAGTGTCCCTGGGCTGCCCTAGCTGTCCCCTAGGTGTCCCTGGGGGTGCCCTCGCTGTCCCTGGGGTGCCCTGGCTATCCCCTAGGTGTCCCTGGGCGTCCCCTTGGTGTCCCTGGGGGTACCCAGGGTGTCCCTTAGGTGTCCCTGGGGGTGCCCTTGCTGTCCCCTTGGTGTCCCTGGGGGTGCCCTGGGTGTCCCTGGGGATGCCCTGGCTGTCCCCTAGGTGTCCCTGGGGATTCCCTGCGTGTCCCCTAGGTGTCCTTGGGGGTGCCCTGGCTGTCCCTAGGGTGGCAAGGCTGTGCCCTTCGTGTCCCTGGGGGTGCCCTGGCTGTCCCTAGGGTGCCCTGGCTGTCCCCTAGGTGCCCCTGGGGGTGCCCTGGGTGTGCCTGGGGTGCCCTGGCTGTCCCCTAGGTGCCCCTGGGGGTGCCCTGGCTGTCCCCGAAGTGTCCCTGGGGGTGCCCTTGGTGTCCCTGGGGTGCCCTGGCTGTCCCCTAGTTGTCCCTGGGGGGGCCCTGGCTGTCCCCTAGGTGTCCCTGGGGGTGCCCTGCCTGTCCCCTAGGTGTCCCTGGGGATGCCCTGGCTGTCCTCTAGGTGTCCCTGCGGGTGCCCTGGGTGTCCCTGGGGATGCCCTGGCTGTCCCCTAGGTGTCCCTGGGGGTGCGCTGGGTGTCCCTAGGGTGCCCTGGCTGTGCCCTTGGTGTCCCTGGGGGTGCTCTGGCTGTTCCTCGGGTGCCCTGGCTGTCCCCTAGGTGTCCCTGGGGGTGCCCTGGCTGTCTCTGGAGTGCCCTGGCTGTCCCCTAGGTGTCCCTGGGGGTGCCCTGGCTGTCCCTGGAGTGCCCTGGCTGTCCCCTTGGTGTCCCTGGAAGTGCCCTGGCTGTCCCCTAGGTGTCCCTGGGGGTGCCCTGGCTGTCCCCTAGGTGTCCCTGGGGGTGCCCTGCCTCTCCCCTAGGTGTCCCTGGGGGTGCCCTGGCTGTCCCCTAGGTGTCCCTGGGGGTGCCCTGGGTGTCCCTGGGGGTGCCCTGGCTGTCCCCTAGGTGTCCCTGGGGGTGCCCTGGGTGTCCCTGGGGGTGCCCTCGCTGTCCCTGGGGTGCCCTGGCTGTCCCCTAGGTGGCCCTGGTGGTGCCCTGGGTGTCCCTGGGGGTGCCCTGGAGGTCCCCTAGGTGTCCTTGGGGGTGCCCTGGCTGTCCCTGGGGTGCCCTGGCTGTCCCCAAGGTGTCCCTGGGGGTGCCCTGCCTGTCCTCTCGGTGTCCCTGGGGGTGCCCTGGCTGTGCCCTCGGTGTCCCTGGGGGTGCCCTGTCTGTCCCTAGGGTGCCCTGGCTGTCCCCTAGGTGTCCCTGGGTGTGCCCTGGGTGTCTCTGGGCGTGCACAGGGTGTCCCTGGGGTTCCCTGGCTGTCCCCTAGGTGTCCCGGGATGGGCCCTGGCTGTCCCCTAGGTGTCCCTGGGGGTGCACAGGGTGTCCCTGGGGTTCCCTGGCTGTCCCCTAGGTGTCTCTGGGGGGGCCCTGGTGTCCCTGGGTTGCCCTGGCTGTCCCCTAGGTGTCCTTGCCTGGCTCGTATCCTCGACTCCGCCTCCGGCGCCATGGTGACTCCCCTCCCAGTCTGGACCATTGTGGCCTCACCCCCTCCCCTGGGGCCATCCGACCCATCCCAGTATAGACCAGTAAGGCATCGAGTGGCCACCATGGACCCCCACACGCCTGCCCGTTCATCCCAGTTCATCCCAGTCCACTCTTTGTCCATCCCAGGTTTCTCTGGTCACCCTCCCAGTGCTCTCAGTCCATCCCAGTCCCGCAGGTGTTGGTGCTTGGGGCTTGATGAGCTGGTGCCTGTCCGCAACATGGAGCGGCTCAAACGGGACCTCAGGGTGAGGGGGGCGCGGATTTGGGGGGATCCTGGGGGTCCTGAGTTGTCGTGGAGGGGGTTTTTGGGTTGTGGGGGGTCTGGGGGGCGTCCTGGGGGCTGCTTTGGGTGCTTTGGGGGGTATTCGGGAGGTTTGGGCGGCCCATTTGAGGCATCAAAGAACCTGAGGAGGGTTTTGATAGCTCCTGGAGGTGGAGGCGGCCGTGGGGGTGAGCTGGCTGTCCCAGGGGGTTCCTGGCGGTCCCTCGATGTCCCTGGGGTGCCCTGGCTGTCACTTAGGTGTCCCTCGGGGTGCCCTGGCTGTCCCTAGGGTGCCCTGGCTGTCCCCTAGGTGTCCCTGGGGTGCCCTGACTGTCCCTAGGTGTCCCTGGGGGTACCCTGGCTGTCCCTGGAGGTGCCCTGCCTGTCCCCTAGGTGTCCCTGGGGGTGTCCTGCCTTGCCCTAGGTGTCCCTGGGGGTGCCCTGGCTGTCCTCTCCGTGTCCCTGGGGGTGCCCTGGGTGTCCCTGGGGTGCCCTGGCTGACCCCAAAGTGTCCCTTGGGGTGCCCAGAGTGTCCCTAGGAGGTCCCTGGCTGTCCCCTAGGGGTCTCTGGGGCTGCCCTGGCTGTCCCGTCAGTGTCCCTGGGGGTGCCCTGCCTGTCCCTTAGGTGTCCCTAGGTGTGCCCTGGCTGTCCCTGGGGTGCCCTGGCTGTGCCCTCGGTGTCTCTGGGGGTGCCCTGGCTGTCCCTAGGGTGCCATGGCTGTCCCTAGGGTGCCCTGGCTGTCCTTTCGGTGTCCCTGGGGGTGCCCTGGGTGTCCCTGGGTAGACCTGGCTGTCCCCTAGGTGTCCCTGGGGGGGCCCTGGCTGTCCCCTAGGTGTCCCTGGGGGGGCCCTGGGTGTCCCTGGGGTGCCCGGGAGGTCCCCTACGTGTCCCTGGGGTACCCTGGGTGTCCCTGGGCTGCCCTGGGGTGCCCTGCCTGTCCCCTAGGTGTCCCTGGGCTGCCCTGGCTGTCCCTGGGGGTGCCCTGCCTGTCCTCTCGGTGTCCCTGGGGGTGCCCTGGCTGTGCCCTCGGTGTCCCTGGGGGTGTCCTGGCTGTCCCTGGAGTGCCCTGGCTGTCCCCTAGTTGTCCCTGGGGGGGCCCTGGCTGTCCCCTAGGTGTCCCTGGGGGTGCCCTGCCTGTCCCCTAGGTGTCCCTGGGGATGCCCTGGCTGTCCTCTAGGTGTCCCTGGGGGTGCGCTGGGTGTCCCTAGGGTGCCCTGGCTGTGCCCTTGGTGTCCCTGCGGGTGCTCTGGCTGTCCCTCGGGTGCCCTGGCTGTCCCCTAGGTGTCCCTGGGGGTGCCCTGGTGTCCCTCGGGGTGCCCTGGGTGTCCCCTAGGTGTCCCTGGGGGTGCCCTCGCTATCCCCTAGGCGTCACTGGGGGTGCCCTGGCTGTCCTCTAGGTGTCCCTGTGGTTGCCCTGCGTGTCCCTGGGGTGCCCTGGCTGTCCCCTAGGTGTCCCTGGGGGTGCCCTGGCTGTCCCCTTCGTGTCCCTGGGGGTGCCCTGGGTGTCCCTGGGGGTGCCCTGGCGGTCCCTAGGGTGCCCTGGCTGTCCCCTAGGTGTCCCTGGGGGTGCCCTGGATGTCCCTGAGGTGCCCTGGCTGTCTTCAAGGTGTCCCTGTGGGTGCCCAGAGTGTCCCTGGGAGTGCCCTGGCTGTCCCCTAGGGGTCTCTGGGGGTGCGCTGGCTGTCCCGTCAGTGTCCCTGGGGGTGCCCTGCCTGTCCCCTAGGTGTCCCTGGGGGTTCTCGGCCTGTCCCCTAGGTGTCCCTGGGGGTGCCCTGGGTGTCCCTGGAGTGCCCTGGCTGTCCCCTAAATGTCCCTGGGGGTGCCCTGGCTGTCCCCTAGGTGTCCCTGGGGGTGCCCTGCCTGTCCCCTAGGTGTCCCTGGGGGTGCCCTGGCTGTCTTTTGGGTGCCCTGGCTGTCCCCTAGGTGTCCCTGGGGGTGCCCTTGGTGTCCCTGGAGTGCCCTGGCTGTCCCCTAGTTGTCCCTGGGGGGGCCCTGGCTGTCCCCTAGGTGTCTCTGGGGGTGCCCTGCCTGTCCCCTAGGTGTCCCTGGGGGTGCCCTGGCTGTCCTCTAGGTGTCCCTGGGGGTGCCCTGGGTGTCCCTGGGGATGCCCTGGCTGTCCCCTAGGTGTCCCTGGCGTTGCCCTGGCTGTCCCTAGGGTGCCCTGGCTGTGCCCTTGGTGTCCCTGGGGGTGCTCTGGCTGTCCTTCGGGTGCCCTGGCTGTCCCCTAGGTGTCCCTGGGGGTGCCCTGGCTGTCTCTGGAGTGCCCTGGCTGTCCCCTAGGTGTCCCTGGGGGTGCCCTGGCTGTCCCCTAGGTGTCCCTGGCGGTGCCCTGGCTGTCCCTAGGGTGCCCTGGCTGTGCCTTCGGTGTCTCTGGGGGTGCCCTAGGTGTCCCTGGGGGTGACCTCGGTGTCCCTGGGGGTGGCCTGGCTGTCCCCTAGGTGTCCCTGGGGGAGCCCTGGGTGTGCCTGGGGTGCCCTGGCTGTCCCCTAGGTGTCCCTGGGGGAGCCCTGGGTGTGCCTGGGGTGCCCTGGCTGTCCCCTTGGTGTCCCTGGGGGGGCCCTGGCTGTCCCTGGGGTGCCCTGGCTGTCCCCTAGGTGGCCCTGGGGGTGCCCTGGGTGTCCCTGGGGGTGCCCTGGAGGTCCCCTAGGTGTCCCTGTGGGTGCCCAGAGTGTCCCTGGGAGTGCCCTGGCTGTCCCCTAGGGGTCTCATGGCGTGCCCTGGCTGTCCCGTCAGTGTCCCTGGGAATGCCCTGCCTGTCCCCTAGGTGTCCCTGGGGGTCCCCTTGGTGTCACTGGGGGTGCCCAGGGTGTTCCTTCGGTGTTCCTGGGGGTGCCCTGGCTGTCCCTGGGGTGCTCTGGATGTCCCCTTAGTGTCCCTGGAGGTGCCCTGGCTGTCCCTGGCGTGCCCTGGCTGTGCTCTAGGGGTCCCTGGGGGTGCCCTGGCTGTCACCTAGGTGTCCCTTGGGGTGCCCTGGGTGTCCCTGGGGCTGCCCTGCCTGTCCCCTAGGTCTCCCTGGGGGTGACCTGGCTATCTTTAGAGTGCCCTGGCTGTCCCCTAGGTGTCCCTGGGTGTGCCCTTCCTGTCCCCTAGGTGTCGTTCGGAGTGCCCTGGGTGTCCCTGGGGGTGCCCTGCCTGTCCCCTTGGTGTCCCTGGGGGTGCCCTGGGTGTCCCTGGGGTGCCCTGGCTGTCCCCTAGGGGTCTCTGGGGGTGCCCTGGCTGTCCCGTCAGTGTCCCTGGGGGTGCCCTGCCTGTCCCCTAGGTGTCCCTGGGGGTTCCCTGGCTGTCCCCTAGGTGTCCCTGGGGGTGCCCTGGGTGTCCCTGGAGTGCCCTGGCTGTCCCCTAAATGTCCCTGGGGGTGCCCTGGCTGTCCCCTAGGTGTCACTGAGGGTGTCCTGCCTTCCCCTAGTCGTCCCTGGGGGTGCCCTGCCTGTCCCCTAGATGTCCCTGGGGGTGCCCTGGGTGTCCCTGGGGGGGCGCTGGCTATCCCCTAGGTGTCCCTGGGGGGGCCCTGGCTGTCCCTGGTGTGCCCTGGCTGTCCCCTTGGTGTCCCTGGGGGGGCCCTGGCTGTCCCCTAGGTGTCCCTGGGGGTGCCCTTCCTGTCCTCTAGGTGTCCCTGGGGGTTCCCTGGCTGTCCCTCGGGTTCCCCGGCTGTCCCCTAGGTGTCCCTGGGGGTGGCTAGGGTGTTTCTGGGGTTCCCTGGCTGTCCCCTAGGTGTCCCTGGGGGGGCCCTGGGTGTCCCTGGGGGTGCACAGGGTGTCAGTGGGGTTCCCTGGCTGTCCCGTACTTGTCCCTGGGGTTCCCTGGCTGTCCCCTATGTTTCCCTGGGGGTGCCCTGAGTGTCCCTGGGCTGCCCTAGCTGTCCCCTAGGTGTCCCTGGGGGTGCCCTCGCTGTCCCTGGGGTGCCCTGGCTATCCCCTAGGTGTCCCTGGGCGTCCCCTTGGTGTCCCTGGGGGTACCCAGGGTGTCCCTTAGGTGTCCCTGGAGTGCCCTTGCTGTCCCCTTGGTGTCCCTGGGGGTGCCCAGGGTGTCCCTGGGGATGCCCTGGCTGTCCCCTAGGTGTCCCTGGGGGTTCCCTGCGTGTCCCCTAGGTGTCCTTGGGGGTGCCCTGGCTGTCCCTAGGGTGGCAAGGCTGTGCCCTCGGTGTCCCTGGGGGTGCCCTGGCTGTCCCTAGGGTGCCCTGGCTGTCCCCTAGGTGTCCCTGGGGGTGCCCTGGGTGTGCCTGGGGTGCCCTGGCTGTCCCCTAGGTGCCCCTGGGGGTGCCCTGGCTGTCCCCGAAGTGTCCCTGGGGGTGCCCTGCCTCTCCCCTAGGTGTCCCTGGGGGTGCCCTGGCTGTCCCCTAGGTGTCCCTGGGGGTGCCCTGGGTGTCCCTGGGGGTGCCCTGGCTGTCCCCTAGGTGTCCCTGGGGGTGCCCTGGGTGTCCCTGGGGGTGCCCTCGCTGTCCCTGGGGTGCCCTGGCTGTCCCCTAGGTGGCCCTGGTGGTGCCCTGGGTGTCCCTGGGGGTGCCCTGGAGGTCCCCTAGGTGTCCTTGGGGGTGCCCTGGCTGTCCCTGGGGTGCCCTGGCTGTCCCCAAGGTGTCCCTGGGGGTGCCCTGCCTGTCCTCTCGGTGTCCCTGGGGGTGCCCTGGCTGTGCCCTCGGTGTCCCTGGGGGTGCCCTGTCTGTCCCTAGGGTGCCCTGGCTGTCCCCTAGGTGTCCCTGGGTGTGCCCTGGGTGTCCCTGGGCGTGCACAGGGTGTCCCTGGGGTTCCCTGGCTGTCCCCTAGGTGTCCCGGGATGGGCCCTGGCTGTCCCCTAGGTGTCCCTGGGGGTGCACAGGGTGTCCCTGGGGTTCCCTGGCTGTCCCCTAGGTGTCTCTGGGGGGGCCCTGGTGTCCCTGGGTTGCCCTGGCTGTCCCCTAGGTGTCCTTGCCTGGCTCGTATCCTCGACTCCGCCTCCGGCGCCATGGTGACTCCCCTCCCAGTCTGGACCATTGTGGCCTCACCCCCTCCCCTGGGGCCATCCGACCCATCCCAGTATAGACCAGTAAGGCATCGAGTGGCCACCATGGACCCCCACACGCCTGCCCGTTCATCCCAGTTCATCCCAGTCCACTCTTTGTCCATCCCAGGTTTCTCTGGTCACCCTCCCAGTGCTCTCAGTCCATCCCAGTCCCGCAGGTGTTGGTGCTTGGGGCTTGATGAGCTGGTGCCTGTCCGCAACGTGGAGCGGCTCAAACGGGACCTCAGGGTGAGGGGGGCGCGGATTTGGGGGGATCCTGGGGGTCCTGAGTTGTCGTGGAGGGGGTTTTTTGGGTTGTGGGGGGTCTGGGGGGCGTCCTGGGGGCTGCTTTGGGTGCTTTGGGGGGTATTCGGGAGGTTTGGGCGGCCCATTTGAGGCATCAAAGAACCTGAGGAGGGTTTTGATAGCTCCTGGAGGTGGAGGCGGCCGTGGGGGTGAGCTGGCTGTCCCAGGGGGGTTCCTGGCTGTCCCTCGATGTCCCTGGGGTGCCCTGGCTGTCACTTAGGTGTCCCTCGGGGTGCCCTGGCTGTCCCCTAGGGTGCCCTGGCTGTCCCCTAGGTGTCCCTGGGGTGCCCTGACTGTCCCTAAGTGTCCCTGGGGGTACCCTGGCTGTCCCTGGAGGTGCCCTGCCTGTCCCCTAGGTGTCCCTGGGGGTGTCCTGCCTTGCCCTAGGTGTCCCTGGGGGTGCTCTGGCAGTCCTCTCCGTGTCCCTGGGGGTGCCCTGGGTGTCCCTGGGGTGCCCTGGCTGACCCCAAGGTGTCCCTTGGGGTGCCCAGAGTGTCCCTAGGAGGTCCCTGGCTGTCCCCTAGGGGTCTCTGGGGGTGCCCTGGCTGTCCCGTCAGTGTCCCTGGGGGTGCCCTGCCTGTCCCTTAGGTGTCCCTAGGTGTGCCCTGGCTGTCCCCTAGGGTGCCCTGGCTGTGCCCTCGGTGTCTCTGGGGGGTGCCCTGGCTGTCCCTAGGGTGCCATGGCTGTCCCTAGGGTGCCCTGGCTGTCCTTTCGGTGTCCCTGGGGGTGCCCTGGGTGTCCCTGGGTAGACCTGGCTGTCCCCTAGGTGTCCCTGGGGGGGCCCTGGCTGTCCCCTAGGTGTCCCTGGGGGTGCCCTCGCTGTCCCCCTAGGCGTCACTGGGGGTGCCCTGGCTGTCCTCTAGGTGTCCCTGGGGGTGCCCTGCGTGTCCCTGGGGTGCCCTGGCTGTCCCATAGGTGTCCCTGAGGGTGCCCTGGCTGTCCCCTTCGTGTCCCTGGGGGTGCCCTGGATGTCCCTGAGGTGCCCTGGCTGTCTTCAAGGTGTCCCTGTGGGTGCCCAGAGTGTCCCTGGGAGTGCCCTGGCTGTCCCCTAGGGGTCTCTGGGGGTGCCCTGGCTGTCCCGTCAGTGTCCCTGGGGGTGCCCTGCCTGTCCCCTAGGTGTCCCTGGGGGTGCTCGGCCTGTCCCCTAGGTGTCCCCTGGGGGTGCCCTGGGTGCCCCTGGAGTGCCCTGGCTGTCCCCTAAATGTCCCTGGGGGTGCCCTGGCTGTCCCCTAGGTGTCCCTGGGGGTGCCCTGCCTGTCCCCTAGGTGTCCCTGGGGGTGCCCTGGCTGTCTTTAGGGTGCCCTGGCTGTCCCCTAGTTGTCCCTGGGGGGGCCCTGGCTGTCCCCTAGGTATCTCTGGGGGTGCCCTGCCTGTCCTCTAGGTGTCCCTGGGGGTGCCCTGGGTGTCCCTGGGGATGCCCTGGCTGTCCCCTAGGTGTCCCTGGCGTTGCCCTCGCTGTCCCTAGGGTGCCCTGGCTGTGCCCTTGGTGTCCCTGGGGGTGCTCTGGCTGTCCTTCGGGTGCCCTGGCTGTCCCCTAGGTGTCCCTGGGGGTGCCCTGGCTGTCTCTGGAGTGCCCTGGCTGTCCCCTAGGTGTCCCTGGGGGTGCCCTGGCTGTCCCCTAGGTGTCTCTGGGGTTGCCCTGGCTGTCTTCTAGGTGTCCCTGGGGGTGCCCTGGCTGTCCCCTAGGTGTCCCTGGCGGTGCCCTGGCTGTCCCTAGGGTGCCCTGGCTGTGCCTTCGGTGTCTCTGGGGGTGCCCTAGGTGTCCCTGGGGGTGACCTCGGTGTCCCTGGGGGTGGCCTGGCTGTCCCCTAGGTGTCCCTGGGGGAGCCCTGGGTGTGCCTGGGGTGCCCTGGCTGTCCCCTAGGTGTCCCTGGGGTGCCCTGGCTGTCCCCTAGGTGGCCCTGGGGGTGCCCTGGGTGTCCCTGGGAGTGCCCTGGCTGTCCCCTAGGGGTCTCTGGGCGTGCCCTGGCTGTCCCGTCAGTGTCCCTGGGAATGCCCTGCCTGTCCCCTAGGTGTCCCTGGGGGTCCCCTTAGTGTCCCTGGGGGTGCCCAGGGTGTTCTTTCGGTGACCCTGGGGGTGCCCTGGCTGTCCCTGGGGTGCTCTGGACGTCCCCTTGGTGTCCCTGGGGGTGCCCTGGCTGTCCCTGGCGTGCCCTGGCTGTGCCCTAGGGGTCCCTGGGGGTGCCCTGGCTGTCCCTAGGGTGCCCTGGCTGTCACCTAGGTGTCCCTGGGGGTGCCCTGGCTGTCCCTAGGGTGCCCTGGCTGTGCCTTCGGTGTCTCTGGGGGTGCCCTAGGTGTCCCTGGGGGTGACCTCGGTGTCCCTGGGGGTGCCCTGGCTGTCCCCTAGGTGTCCTTGCCTGGCTCGTATCCTCGACTCCGCCTCCGGCGCCATGGTGACTCCCCTCCCAGTCTGGACCATTGTGGCCTCACCCCCTCCCCTGGGGCCATCCGACCCATCCCAGTATAGACCAGTAAGGCACCGAGTGGCCACCATGGACCCCCACACGCCTGCCAGTTCATCCCAGTTCATCCCAGTCCACTCTTCGTCCATCCCAGGTTTCTCTGGTCACCCTCCCAGTGCTCTCAGTCCATCCCAGTCCCACAGGTGTTGGTGCTTGGGGCTTGATGAGCTGGTGCCTGTCCGCAACGTGGAGCGGCTCAAACGGGACCTCAGGGTGAGGGGGGCGCGGATTTGGGGGGATCCTGGGGGTCCTGAGTTGTCGTGGAGGGGGTTTTTGGGTTGTGGGGGGTCCGGGGGGCGTCCTGGGGGCTGCTTTGGGTGCTTTGGGGGGTATTCGGGAGGTTTGGGCGGCCCATTTGAGGCATCAAAGAACCTGAGGAGGGTTTTGATAGCTCCTGGAGGTGGAGGCGGCCGTGGGGGTGAGCTGGCTGTCCCAGGGGGTTCCTGGCTGTCCCTCGATGTCCCTGGGGTGCCCTGGCTGTCACTTAGGTGTCCCTCGGGGTGCCCTGGCTGTCCCTAGGGTGCCCTGGCTGTCCCCTAGGCGTCCCTGGGGGTGCCCTGGCTGTACCCTAGGGGTCCCTGGGGGTGCCCTGGCTGTGCCCTAGGTGTCCCTGGGGGGGCCCTGGCTGTCCCCTAGGCGTCCCTGGGGGTGCCCTGCCTGTCCCTGGGGTGCCCTGGCTGTCCCCTAGGTGTCCCTGGGGGTGCCCTGCCTGTCCCTGGGGTGCCCTGGCTGTCCCCTAGGTGTCCCTGGGGGTACCCTGGCTGTCCCTGGAGGTGCCCTGCCTGTCCCCTAGGTGTCCCTGGGGGTGTCCTGCCTTGCCCTAGGTGTCCCTGGGGGTGCTCTGGCAGTCCTCTCCGTGTCCCTGGGGGTGCCCTGGGTGTCCCTGGGGTGCCCTGGCTGACCCCAAGGTGTCCCTTGGGGTGCCCAGAGTGTCCCTAGGAGGTCCCTGGCTGTCCCCTAGGGGTCTCTGGGGGTGCCCTGGCTGTCCCGTCAGTGTCCCTGGGGGTGCCCTGCCTGTCCCTTAGGTGTCCCTAGGTGTGCCCTGGCTGTCCCTAGGGTGCCCTGGCTGTGCCCTCGGTGTCTCTGGGGGTGCCCTGGCTGTCCCTAGGGTGCCATGGCTGTCCCTAGGGTGCCCTGGCTGTCCTTTCGGTGTCCCTGGGGGTGCCCTGGGTGTCCCTGGGTAGACCTGGCTGTCCCCTAGGTGTCCCTGGGGGGGCCCTGGCTGTCCCCTAGGTGTCCCTGGGGGGGCCCTGGGTGTCCCTGGGGTGCCCGGGAGGTCCCCTACGTGTCCCTGGGGTACCCTAGGTGTCCCTGGGCTGCCCTGGCTGTCCCTGGGGGTGCCCTGCCTGTCCTCTCGGTGTCCCTGGGGGTGCCCTGGCTGTGCCCTCGGTGTCCCTGGGGGTGTCCTGGCTGTCCCTGGAGTGCCCTGGCTGTCCCCTAGTTGTCCCTGGGGGGGCCATGGCTGTCCCCTACATGTCCCTGGGGGTGCCCTGCCTGTCCCCTAGGTGTCCCTGGGGATGCCCTGGCGGTCCTCTAGGTGTCCCTGGGGGTGCCCTGGGTGTCCCTGGGGATGCCCTGGCTGTCCCCTAGGTGTCCCTGGGGGTGCGCTGGGTGTCCCTAGGGTGCCCTGGCTGTGCCCTTGGTGTCCCTGCGGGTGCTCTGGCTGTCCCTCGGGTGCCCTGGCTGTCCCCTAGGTGTCCCTGGGGGTGCCCTGGTGTCCCTCGGGGTGCCCTGGGTGTCCCCTAGTTGTCCCTGGAGGTGCCCTCGCTGTCCCCTAGGCGTCACTGGGGGTGCCCTGGCTGTCCTCTAGGTGTCCCTGGGGGTGCCCTGGCTGTCCCTGGGGTGCTCTGGATGTCCCCTTGGTGTCCCTGGGGGTGCCCTGGCTGTCCCTGGCGTGCCCTGGCTGTGCCCTAGGGGTCCCTGGGGGTGCCCTGGCTGTCCCTAGGGTGCCCTGGCTGTCACCTAGGTGTCCCTGGGGGTGCCCTGGCTGTCCCTAGGGTGCCCTGGCTGTGCCTTCGGTGTCTCTGGGGGTGCCCTAGGTGTCCCTGGGGGTGACCTCGGTGTCCCTGGGGGTGCCCTGGCTGTCCCCTAGGTGTCCTTGCCTGGCTCGTATCCTCGACTCCGCCTCCGGCGCCATGGTGACTCCCCTCCCAGTCTGGACCATTGTGGCCTCACCCCCTCCCCTGGGGCCATCCGACCCATCCCAGTATAGACCAGTAAGGCACCGAGTGGCCACCATGGACCCCCACACGCCTGCCAGTTCATCCCAGTTCATCCCAGTCCACTCTTCGTCCATCCCAGGTTTCTCTGGTCACCCTCCCAGTGCTCTCAGTCCATCCCAGTCCCACAGGTGTTGGTGCTTGGGGCTTGATGAGCTGGTGCCTGTCCGCAACGTGGAGCGGCTCAAACGGGACCTCAGGGTGAGGGGGGCGCGGATTTGGGGGGATCCTGGGGGTCCTGAGTTGTCGTGGAGGGGGTTTTTGGGTTGTGGGGGGTCCGGGGGGCGTCCTGGGAGCTGCTTTGGGTGCTTTGGGGGGTATTCGGGAGGTTTGGGCGGCCCATTTGAGGCATCAAAGAACCTGAGGAGGGTTTTGATAGCTCCTGGAGGTGGAGGCGGCCGTGGGGGTGAGCTGGCTGTCCCAGGGGGTTCCTGGCTGTCCCTCGATGTCCCTGGGGTGCCCTGGCTGTCACTTAGGTGTCCCTCGGGGTGCCCTGGCTGTCCCTAGGGTGCCCTGGCTGTCCCCTAGGCGTCCCTGGGGGTGCCCTGGCTGTACCCTAGGGGTCCCTGGGGGTGCCCTGGCTGTGCCCTAGGTGTCCCTGGGGGGGCCCTGGCTGTCCCCTAGGCGTCCCTGGGGGTGCCCTGCCTGTCCCTGGGGTGCCCTGGCTGTCCCCTAGGTGTCCCTGAGGGTGCCCTGGCTGTCCCTGGGGTGCCCTGGCTGTCCCCTAGATGTCCCTGGAGGTCGCCTAGGTGTCCCTGAGGGTGCCCTCGCTGTCCCTGGGGGTACCCTGGCTGTCCCTGGAGGTGCCCTGCCTGTCCCCTAGGTGTCCCTGGGGGTGTCCTGCCTTGCCCTAGGTGTCCCTGGGGGTGCTCTGGCAGTCCTCTCCGTGTCCCTGGGGGTGCCCTGGGTGTCCCTGGGGTGCCCTGGCTGACCCCAAGGTGTCCCTTGGGGTGCCCAGAGTGTCCCTAGGAGGTCCCTGGCTGTCCCCTAGGGGTCTCTGGGGGTGCCCTGGCTGTCCCGTCAGTGTCCCTGGGGGTGCCCTGCCTGTCCCTTAGGTGTCCCTAGGTGTGCCCTGGCTGTCCCTAGGGTGCCCTGGCTGTGCCCTCGGTGTCTCTGGGGGTGCCCTGGCTGTCCCTAGGGTGCCATGGCTGTCCCTAGGGTGCCCTGGCTGTCCTTTCGGTGTCCCTGGGGGTGCCCTGGGTGTCCCTGGGTAGACCTGGCTGTCCCCTAGGTGTCCCTGGGGGGGCCCTGGCTGTCCCCTAGGTGTCCCTGGGGGGGCCCTGGGTGTCCCTGGGGTGCCCGGGAGGTCCCCTACGTGTCCCTGGGGTACCCTGGGTGTCCCTGGGCTGCCCTGGGGTGCCCTGCCTGTCCCCTAGGTGTCCCTGGGCTGCCCTGGCTGTCCCTGGGGGTGCCCTGCCTGTCCTCTCGGTGTCCCTGGGGGTGCCCTGGCTGTGCCCTCGGTGTCCCTGGGGGTGTCCTGGCTGTCCCTGGAGTGCCCTGGCTGTCCCCTAGTTGTCCCTGGGGGGGCCATGGCTGTCCCCTACATGTCCCTGGGGGTGCCCTGCCTGTCCCCTAGGTGTCCCTGGGGATGCCCTGGCGGTCCTCTAGGTGTCCCTGGGGGTGCCCTGGGTGTCCCTGGGGATGCCCTGGCTGTCCCCTAGGTGTCCCTGGGGGTGCGCTGGGTGTCCCTAGGGTGCCCTGGCTGTGCCCTTGGTGTCCCTGCGGGTGCTCTGGCTGTCCCTCGGGTGCCCTGGCTGTCCCCTAGGTGTCCCTGGGGGTGCCCTGGTGTCCCTCGGGGTGCCCTGGGTGTCCCCTAGTTGTCCCTGGAGGTGCCCTCGCTGTCCCCTAGGCGTCACTGGGGGTGCCCTGGCTGTCCTCTAGGTGTCCCTGGGGGTGCCCTGGCTGTCCCTGGGGTGCTCTGGATGTCCCCTTGGTGTCCCTGGGGGTGCCCTGGCTGTCCCTGGCGTGCCCTGGCTGTGCCCTAGGGGTCCCTGGGGGTGCCCTGGCTGTCCCTAGGGTGCCCTGGCTGTCACCTAGGTGTCCCTGGGGGTGCCCTGGCTGTCCCTAGGGTGCCCTGGCTGTGCCTTCGGTGTCTCTGGGGGTGCCCTAGGTGTCCCTGGGGGTGACCTCGGTGTCCCTGGGGGTGCCCTGGCTGTCCCCTAGGTGTCCTTGCCTGGCTCGTATCCTCGACTCCGCCTCCGGCGCCATGGTGACTCCCCTCCCAGTCTGGACCATTGTGGCCTCACCCCCTCCCCTGGGGCCATCCGACCCATCCCAGTATAGACCAGTAAGGCACCGAGTGGCCACCATGGACCCCCACACGCCTGCCAGTTCATCCCAGTTCATCCCAGTCCACTCTTCGTCCATCCCAGGTTTCTCTGGTCACCCTCCCAGTGCTCTCAGTCCATCCCAGTCCCACAGGTGTTGGTGCTTGGGGCTTGATGAGCTGGTGCCTGTCCGCAACGTGGAGCGGCTCAAACGGGACCTCAGGGTGAGGGGGGCGCGGATTTGGGGGGATCCTGGGGGTCCTGAGTTGTCGTGGAGGGGGTTTTTGGGTTGTGGGGGGTCCGGGGGGCGTCCTGGGAGCTGCTTTGGGTGCTTTGGGGGGTATTCGGGAGGTTTGGGCGGCCCATTTGAGGCATCAAAGAACCTGAGGAGGGTTTTGATAGCTCCTGGAGGTGGAGGCGGCCGTGGGGGTGAGCTGGCTGTCCCAGGGGGTTCCTGGCTGTCCCTCGATGTCCCTGGGGTGCCCTGGCTGTCACTTAGGTGTCCCTCGGGGTGCCCTGGCTGTCCCTAGGGTGCCCTGGCTGTCCCCTAGGCGTCCCTGGGGGTGCCCTGGCTGTACCCTAGGGGTCCCTGGGGGTGCCCTGGCTGTGCCCTAGGTGTCCCTGGGGGGGCCCTGGCTGTCCCCTAGGCGTCCCTGGGGGTGCCCTGCCTGTCCCTGGGGTGCCCTGGCTGTCCCCTAGGTGTCCCTGGGGGTGCCCTGCCTGTCCCTGGGGTGCCCTGGCTGTCCCCTAGGTGTCCCTGGGGGTACCCTGGCTGTCCCTGGAGGTGCCCTGCCTGTCCCCTAGGTGTCCCTGGGGGTGTCCTGCCTTGCCCTAGGTGTCCCTGGGGGTGCTCTGGCAGTCCTCTCCGTGTCCCTGGGGGTGCCCTGGGTGTCCCTGGGGTGCCCTGGCTGACCCCAAGGTGTCCCTTGGGGTGCCCAGAGTGTCCCTAGGAGGTCCCTGGCTGTCCCCTAGGGGTCTCTGGGGGTGCCCTGGCTGTCCCGTCAGTGTCCCTGGGGGTGCCCTGCCTGTCCCTTAGGTGTCCCTAGGTGTGCCCTGGCTGTCCCTAGGGTGCCCTGGCTGTGCCCTCGGTGTCTCTGGGGGTGCCCTGGCTGTCCCTAGGGTGCCATGGCTGTCCCTAGGGTGCCCTGGCTGTCCTTTCGGTGTCCCTGGGGGTGCCCTGGGTGTCCCTGGGTAGACCTGGCTGTCCCCTAGGTGTCCCTGGGGGGGCCCTGGCTGTCCCCTAGGTGTCCCTGGGGGGGCCCTGGGTGTCCCTGGGGTGCCCGGGAGGTCCCCTACGTGTCCCTGGGGTACCCTGGGTGTCCCTGGGCTGCCCTGGGGTGCCCTGCCTGTCCCCTAGGTGTCCCTGGGCTGCCCTGGCTGTCCCTGGGGGTGCCCTGCCTGTCCTCTCGGTGTCCCTGGGGGTGCCCTGGCTGTGCCCTCGGTGTCCCTGGGGGTGTCCTGGCTGTCCCTGGAGTGCCCTGGCTGTCCCCTAGTTGTCCCTGGGGGGGCCATGGCTGTCCCCTACATGTCCCTGGGGGTGCCCTGCCTGTCCCCTAGGTGTCCCTGGGGATGCCCTGGCGGTCCTCTAGGTGTCCCTGGGGGTGCCCTGGGTGTCCCTGGGGATGCCCTGGCTGTCCCCTAGGTGTCCCTGGGGGTGCGCTGGGTGTCCCTAGGGTGCCCTGGCTGTGCCCTTGGTGTCCCTGCGGGTGCTCTGGCTGTCCCTCGGGTGCCCTGGCTGTCCCCTAGGTGTCCCTGGGGGTGCCCTGGTGTCCCTCGGGGTGCCCTGGGTGTCCCCTAGTTGTCCCTGGAGGTGCCCTCGCTGTCCCCTAGGCGTCACTGGGGGTGCCCTGGCTGTCCTCTAGGTGTCCCTGGGGGTGCCCTGGCTGTCCCTGGGGTGCTCTGGATGTCCCCTTGGTGTCCCTGGGGGTGCCCTGGCTGTCCCTGGCGTGCCCTGGCTGTGCCCTAGGGGTCCCTGGGGGTGCCCTGGCTGTCCCTAGGGTGCCCTGGCTGTCACCTAGGTGTCCCTGGGGGTGCCCTGGCTGTCCCTAGGGTGCCCTGGCTGTGCCTTCGGTGTCTCTGGGGGTGCCCTAGGTGTCCCTGGGGGTGACCTCGGTGTCCCTGGGGGTGCCCTGGCTGTCCCCTAGGTGTCCTTGCCTGGCTCGTATCCTCGACTCCGCCTCCGGCGCCATGGTGACTCCCCTCCCAGTCTGGACCATTGTGGCCTCACCCCCCTCCCCTGGGGCCATCCGACCCATCCCAGTATAGACCAGTAAGGCACCGAGTGGCCACCATGGACCCCCACACGCCTGCCAGTTCATCCCAGTTCATCCCAGTCCACTCTTCGTCCATCCCAGGTTTCTCTGGTCACCCTCCCAGTGCTCTCAGTCCATCCCAGTCCCACAGGTGTTGGTGCTTGGGGCTTGATGAGCTGGTGCCTGTCCGCAACGTGGAGCGGCTCAAACGGGACCTCAGGGTGAGGGGGGCGCGGATTTGGGGGGATCCTGGGGGTCCTGAGTTGTCGTGGAGGGGGTTTTTGGGTTGTGGGGGGTCCGGGGGGCGTCCTGGGAGCTGCTTTGGGTGCTTTGGGGGGTATTCGGGAGGTTTGGGCGGCCCATTTGAGGCATCAAAGAACCTGAGGAGGGTTTTGATAGCTCCTGGAGGTGGAGGCGGCCGTGGGGGTGAGCTGGCTGTCCCAGGGGGTTCCTGGCTGTCCCTCGATGTCCCTGGGGTGCCCTGGCTGTCACTTAGGTGTCCCTCGGGGTGCCCTGGCTGTCCCTAGGGTGCCCTGGCTGTCCCCTAGGCGTCCCTGGGGGTGCCCTGGCTGTACCCTAGGGGTCCCTGGGGGTGCCCTGGCTGTGCCCTAGGTGTCCCTGGGGGGGCCCTGGCTGTCCCCTAGGCGTCCCTGGGGGTGCCCTGCCTGTCCCTGGGGTGCCCTGGCTGTCCCCTAGGTGTCCCTGAGGGTGCCCTGGCTGTCCCTGGGGTGCCCTGGCTGTCCCCTAGATGTCCCTGGAGGTCGCCTAGGTGTCCCTGAGGGTGCCCTCGCTGTCCCTGGGGGTACCCTGGCTGTCCCTGGAGGTGCCCTGCCTGTCCCCTAGGTGTCCCTGGGGGTGTCCTGCCTTGCCCTAGGTGTCCCTGGGGGTGCTCTGGCAGTCCTCTCCGTGTCCCTGGGGGTGCCCTGGGTGTCCCTGGGGTGCCCTGGCTGACCCCAAGGTGTCCCTTGGGGTGCCCAGAGTGTCCCTAGGAGGTCCCTGGCTGTCCCCTAGGGGTCTCTGGGGGTGCCCTGGCTGTCCCGTCAGTGTCCCTGGGGGTGCCCTGCCTGTCCCTTAGGTGTCCCTAGGTGTGCCCTGGCTGTCCCTAGGGTGCCCTGGCTGTGCCCTCGGTGTCTCTGGGGGTGCCCTGGCTGTCCCTAGGGTGCCATGGCTGTCCCTAGGGTGCCCTGGCTGTCCTTTCGGTGTCCCTGGGGGTGCCCTGGGTGTCCCTGGGTAGACCTGGCTGTCCCCTAGGTGTCCCTGGGGGGGCCCTGGCTGTCCCCTAGGTGTCCCTGGGGGGGCCCTGGGTGTCCCTGGGGTGCCCGGGAGGTCCCCTACGTGTCCCTGGGGTACCCTGGGTGTCCCTGGGCTGCCCTGGGGTGCCCTGCCTGTCCCCTAGGTGTCCCTGGGCTGCCCTGGCTGTCCCTGGGGGTGCCCTGCCTGTCCTCTCGGTGTCCCTGGGGGTGCCCTGGCTGTGCCCTCGGTGTCCCTGGGGGTGTCCTGGCTGTCCCTGGAGTGCCCTGGCTGTCCCCTAGTTGTCCCTGGGGGGGCCATGGCTGTCCCCTACATGTCCCTGGGGGTGCCCTGCCTGTCCCCTAGGTGTCCCTGGGGATGCCCTGGCGGTCCTCTAGGTGTCCCTGGGGGTGCCCTGGGTGTCCCTGGGGATGCCCTGGCTGTCCCCTAGGTGTCCCTGGGGGTGCGCTGGGTGTCCCTAGGGTGCCCTGGCTGTGCCCTTGGTGTCCCTGCGGGTGCTCTGGCTGTCCCTCGGGTGCCCTGGCTGTCCCCTAGGTGTCCCTGGGGGTGCCCTGGTGTCCCTCGGGGTGCCCTGGGTGTCCCCTAGTTGTCCCTGGAGGTGCCCTCGCTGTCCCCTAGGCGTCACTGGGGGTGCCCTGGCTGTCCTCTAGGTGTCCCTGGGGGTGCCCTGGCTGTCCCTGGGGTGCTCTGGATGTCCCCTTGGTGTCCCTGGGGGTGCCCTGGCTGTCCCTGGCGTGCCCTGGCTGTGCCCTAGGGGTCCCTGGGGGTGCCCTGGCTGTCCCTAGGGTGCCCTGGCTGTCACCTAGGTGTCCCTGGGGGTGCCCTGGCTGTCCCTAGGGTGCCCTGGCTGTGCCTTCGGTGTCTCTGGGGGTGCCCTAGGTGTCCCTGGGGGTGACCTCGGTGTCCCTGGGGGTGCCCTGGCTGTCCCCTAGGTGTCCTTGCCTGGCTCGTATCCTCGACTCCGCCTCCGGCGCCATGGTGACTCCCCTCCCAGTCTGGACCATTGTGGCCTCACCCCCTCCCCTGGGGCCATCCGACCCATCCCAGTATAGACCAGTAAGGCACCGAGTGGCCACCATGGACCCCCACACGCCTGCCAGTTCATCCCAGTTCATCCCAGTCCACTCTTCGTCCATCCCAGGTTTCTCTGGTCACCCTCCCAGTGCTCTCAGTCCATCCCAGTCCCACAGGTGTTGGTGCTTGGGGCTTGATGAGCTGGTGCCTGTCCGCAACGTGGAGCGGCTCAAACGGGACCTCAGGGTGAGGGGGGCGCGGATTTGGGGGGATCCTGGGGGTCCTGAGTTGTCGTGGAGGGGGTTTTTGGGTTGTGGGGGGTCCGGGGGGCGTCCTGGGAGCTGCTTTGGGTGCTTTGGGGGGTATTCGGGAGGTTTGGGCGGCCCATTTGAGGCATCAAAGAACCTGAGGAGGGTTTTGATAGCTCCTGGAGGTGGAGGCGGCCGTGGGGGTGAGCTGGCTGTCCCAGGGGGTTCCTGGCTGTCCCTCGATGTCCCTGGGGTGCCCTGGCTGTCACTTAGGTGTCCCTCGGGGTGCCCTGGCTGTCCCTAGGGTGCCCTGGCTGTCCCCTAGGCGTCCCTGGGGGTGCCCTGGCTGTCCCCTAGGGGTCCCTGGGGGTGCCCTGGCTGTGCCATAGGTGTCCCTGGGGGGGCCCTGGCTGTCCCCTAGGCGTCCCTGGGGGTGCCCTGGCTGTCCCTGGGGTGCCCTGGCTGTCCCCTAGGTGTCCCTGGGGGTGCCCTGGCTGTCCCTGGGGTGCCCTGGCTGTCCCCTAGATGTCCCTGGAGGTCGCCTAGGTGTCCCTGGGGGTGCCCTCGCTGTCCCTGGGGTGCCCTGGCTGTCCCCTAGGTGTCCCTGGTGGTGCCCTGGTGTCCCTCGGGGTGCCCTGGCTGTCCCCTAGGTGTCCCTGGGGGTGCCGTTGGTGTGCCTGGGGTGCTCTGTCTGTCCTCTAGGTGTCCCTGGGGTTGCCCTGGGTGTCCCTGGGGTGCTCTGGATGTCCCCTTGGTGTCCCTGGGGGTGCCCTGGCTGTCCCGCAGGTGTCCCTGTGGGTGCCCTGGCTGTCCCCTAGGTGTCCCTGGGGTTGCCCTGCCTGTCTTCTAGGTGTCCCTGGGGTTGCCCTGGCTGTCTTCTAGGTGTCCCTGGGGGTGCCCTGGCTGTCCCCTAGGTGTCCCTGGGGGTGCCCTGGCTGTCCCTAGGGTGCACTGGCTGTGCCTTCGGTGTCTCTGGGGGTGCCCTAGGTGTCCCTGGGGGTGACCTCGGTGTCCCTGGGGGTGCCCTGGCTGTCCCCTAGGTGTCCCTGGGGGGGCCCTGGCTGTCCCTGGGGTGCCCTGGCTGTCCCCTAGGTGGCCCTTAGGGTGCCCTGGGTGTCCCTGGGGGTGCCCTGGAGGTCCCCTAGGTGTCCCTGTGGGTGCCCAGAGTGTCCCTGGGAGTGCCCTGGCTGTCCCCTAGGGGTCTCTGGGCGTGCCCTGGCTGTCCCGTCAGTGTCCCTGGGAATGCCCTGCCTGTCCCCTAGGTGTCCCTGGGGGTGCCCTGGCTGTCCCATAGGTGTCCCTGGGGGTGCCCTGGCTGTCCCCTAGGTGTCCCTGGGGGTGCCCTGCCTCTCCCCTAGGTGTCCCTGGGGGTGCCCTGGCTGTCCCCTAGGTGTCCCTGGGGGTGCCCTTGGTGTCCCTGGGGGTGCCCTGACTGTCCCCTAGGTGTCCCTGGGAATGCCCTGGGTGTCCCTGGGGGTGCCCTCGCTGTCCCTGGGGTGCCCTGGCTGTCCCCTAGGTGGCCCTGGGGGTGCCCTGGGTGTCCCTGGGGGTGCCCTGGAGGTCCCCTAGGTGTTTTTGGGGGTGCCCTGGCTGTCCCTGGGTTGCCCTGGCTGTCCCCAAGGTGTCCCTGGGGGTGCCCTGCCTGTCCTCTCGGTGTCCCTGGGGGTGCCCTGGCTGTGCCCTCGGTGTCCCTGGGGGTGCCCTGGCTGTCCCTAGGGTGCCCTGGCTGTCCCCTAGGTGTCCCTGGGTGTGCCCTGGGTGTCCCTGGGCTTGCACAGGGTGTCCCGGGGTTCCCTGGCTGTCCCCTAGGTGTCCCGGGATGGGCCCTGGCTGTCCCCTAGGTGTCCCTGGGGGTGCCCAGTGTGTCCCTGGGGTTCCCTGGCTGTCCCCTAGGTGTCTCTGGGGGGGCCCTGGTGTCCCTGGGTTGCCCTGGCTGTCCCCTAGGTGTCTCTGGGGGTGCCCTGGCTGTCCCTAGGGTGCCATGGCTGTCCCTAGGGTGCCCTGGCTGTCCCCTCGGTGTCCCTGGGGGTGCCCTGGGTGTCCCTGGGTAGCCCTGGCTGTCCACTAGGTGTCCCTGGGGGGGCCCTGGCTGTCCCCTAGGTTTCCCTGGGGAGGCCCTGGGTGTCCCTGGGGTGCCCGGGAGGTCCCCTACGTGTCCCTGGGGTACCCTGGCTGTCCCTGGGCTGCCCTGGGGTGCCCTGCCTGTCCCCTAGGTGTCCCTGGGCTGCCCTGGCTGTCCTTGGGGTGCCCTGGCTGTCCTTGGAGTCCCAGAGGGTGCCCTGGCTGTCCCGTAGGTGTCCCTGGGGTGCCATGGCTGTCCCCTCAGTGTCCCTGGGGGTGCCCTGGCTCTCCCCTAGGGGTCCCTGAGGGTGCCCTGGGTGTCCCTGGCGTGCCCTGGCTGTCCTCTAGGTGTCCCTGGGGGGGCCCTGGCTGTCCCCTAGGCGTCCCTGGGGGTGCCCTGGCTGTCCCCTAGGTGTCCCTGGGGGTGCCCTGGCTGTGCCCTAGGTGTCCCTGGGGGTGCCCTGGCTGTCCCTTAGGCGTCCCTGGGGGTGCCCTGGCTGTCCCTTAGGCGTCCCTGGGGGTGCCCTGGCTGTCCCTGGGGTGCCCTGGCTGTCCCCTAGGTGTCCCTGGGGTGCCCTGGCTGTCCCTGGGGTGCCCTGGCTGTCCCCTAGATGTCCCTGGAGGTCGCCTAGGTGTCCCTGGGGGTGCCCTGGCTGTCCCTGGGGTGCCCTGGCTGTCCCCTAGGTGTCCCTGGGGTGCCCTCGCTGTCCCTGGGGTGCCCTGGCTGTCCCCTAGGTGTCCCTGGTGGTGCCCTGGTGTCCCTCAGGGTGCCCTGGCTGTCCCCTAGGTGTCCCTGGGGGTGCCGTTGGTGTGCCTGTGGTGCTCTGTCTGTCCTCTAGGTGTCCCTGGGGTTGCCCTGGGTGTCCCTGAGGTGCTCTGGATGTCCCCTTGGTGTCCCTGGGGGTGCCCTGGCTGTCCCGTAGGTGTCCCTGGGGGTGCCCTGGCTGTCCCCTAGGTGTCCCTGGGGTTGCCCTGCCTGTCTTCTAGGTGTCCCTGGGGTTGCCCTGGCTGTCTTCTAGGTGTCCCTGGGGGTGCCCTGGGTGTCCCTGGGTAGCCCTGGCTGTCCCCTAGGTGTCCCTGGGGGGGCCCTTGCTGTCCCCTAGGTGTCCCTGGGGGGGCCCTGGGTGTCCCTGGGGTGCCCGGGAGGTCCCCTACGTGTCCCTGGGGTACCCTGGGTGTCCCTGGGCTGCCCTGGGCTGCCCTGGCTGTCCTTGGGGTGCCCTGGCTGTCCTTGGTGTCCCAGAGGGTGCCCTGGCTGTCCCGTAGGTGTCCCTGGGCTGCCCTGGCTGTCCCTAGGGTGCCCTGGCTGTGCCCTAGGTGTCCCTGGGGTGCCATGGCTGTCCCCTCGGTGTCCCTGGGGGTGCCCTGGCTCTCCCCTAGGGGTCCCTGAGGGTGCCCTGGGTGTCCCTGGCGTGCCCTGGCTGTCTCCTAGGTGTCCCTGGGGGTGCCCTGGCTGTCCCCTAGGCGTCCCTGGGGGTACTCTGGCTGTCCCCTAGGTGTCCCTGGGGGGCCCTGGCTATCCCCTAGGCGTCCCTGGGGGTGCCCTGGCTGTCCCTTGGGTGCCCTGGCTGTCCCCTAGGTGTCCCTGGGGGTGCCCTGGCTGTCCCTGGGGTGCCCTGGCTGTCCCCTAGATGTCTCTGCAGGTCGCCTAGGTGTCCCTGGGGGTGCCCTCGCTGTCCCTGGGGTGCCCTGGCTGTCCCCTAGGTGTCCCTGGTGGTGCCCTGGCTATCCCTGGGGTGCCCTGGCTGTCCCCTAGGTGTGCCCTGGGTGTGCCCTGGGTGTCCCTGGGCGTGCACAGGGTGTCCCTGGGGTTCCCTGGCTGTCCCCTAGGTGTCCCGGGATGGGCCCTGGCTGTCCCCTAGGTATCCCTGGGGGCGCACAGGGTGTCCCTGGGGTTCCCTGGCTGTCCCCTAGGTGTCTCTGGGGGGGCCCTGGTGTCCCTGGGTTGCCCTGGCTGTCCCCTTGGTGTCCTTGCTTGGCTCGTATCCTCGACTCCGCCTCCGGCGCCATGGTGACTCCCCTCCCAGTCTGGACCATTGTGGCCTCACCCCCTCCCCTGGGGCCATCCGACCCATCCCAGTATAGACCAGTAAGGCACCGAGTGGCCACCATGGACCCCCACACGCCTGCCAGTTCATCCCAGTTCATCCCAGTCCACTCTTCGTCCATCCCAGGTTTCTCTGGTCACCCTCCCAGTGCTCTCAGTCCATCCCAGTCCCGCAGGTGTTGGTGCTTGGGGCTTGATGAGCTGGTGCCTGTCCGCAACGTGGAGCGGCTCAAACGGGACCTCAGGGTGAGGGGGGCGCGGATTTGGGGGGATCCTGGGGGTCCTGAGTTGTCGTGGAGAGGGTTTTGGGTTGTGGGGGGTCTGGGGGGCGTCCTGGGGGCTGCTTTGGGTGCTTTGGGGGGTATTCGGGAGGTTTGGGCGGCCCATTTGAGGCATCAAAGAACCTGAGGAGGGTTTTGATAGCTCCTGGAGGTGGAGGCGGCCGTGGGGGTGAGCTGGCTGTCCCAGGGGGTTCCTGGCTGTCCCTCGATGTCCCTGGGGTGCCCTGGCTGTCACTTAGGTGTCTCTCGGGGTGCCCTGGCTGTCCCCTAGGTGTCCCTGGGGGTGCCGTTGGTGTGCCTGGGGTGCTCTGTCTGTCCTCTAGGTGTCCCTGGGGTTGCCCTGGGTGTCCCTGGGGTGCTCTGGATGTCCCCTTGGTGTCCCTGGGGGTGCCCTGGCTGTCCCCTAGGTGTCCCTGGGGGTGCCCTGGCTGTCCCCTAGGTGTCCCTGGGGTTGCCCTGCCTGTCTTCTAGGTGTCCCTAGGGTGCCCTGTCTGTGCCCTTGGTGTCCCTGGGGGTGCCCTGGGTGTCCCTATGGTGCCCTGGCTGTCCCCTAGGTGTCCCTGGGGGTGCCCTGCTGTCCCTCGGGGTGCCCTGGCTGTCCCCTAGGTGCCCCTGGGGGTGCCGTGGGTGTGCCTGGGGTGCCCTGTCTGTCCTCTAGGTGTCCCTGGGGTTGCCCTGGGTGTCCCTGGGGACGCCCTGGCTGTCCGCTAGGTGTCCCTGGGGGTGCCCTGGGTGTCCCTGGGGGGCCCTGGCTATCCCCTAGGGGTCTCTGGGGGTGCCCTGCCTGTCCCCTAGGTGTCCCTGGGGGTGCCCTGGCTGTCCTTTTGGTGTCCCTAGAGTGCCCTGTCTGTGCCCTTGGTGTCTCTTGGGGTGCCCTGGCTGTCCCTACGGTGCCCTGGCTGTGCCCTTGGTGTCCCTGGGGGTGCCATGGCTGTCCCCTCATTGTCCCTGGGGGTACCCTGCGTGTCCCCTAGGTGTCCTTGGGGGTGCCCTGGCTGTCCCCTACGTGTCCCTGGGGTCCCCTGGCTGTTCCCTAGGTGGCCCAGGGGTGCCCTGGCTGTCCCTAGGGTGCCCTGCCTGTCCCCTACGTGTCCCTGGGGGTGCCATTGCTGTCCCTAGGGTGCCCTGTCTGTCCCCTAGGGGTCTCTGGGGGTGCCCTGCCTGTCCCCTAGGTGTCCCTGGGGGCGCCCAGGGTGTCCCTGGGGTGCCCTGGCTGTCCCCTACGTGTCCCTGGGGGTGCCCTGGGTGTCCCTGTGGGTGCCCTTGCTGTCCCCTAGGTGTCCCTGGGTGTGCCCTGGGTGTCCCTTGGGTGCCCTGGCTGTCCCCTAGGTGTCCCTGGGGGTGCCCTGGCTGTCCCCTAGGTGTCCCTGGGGTGCCCTGGCTGTCCCCTAGGTGTCCCTGTGGGTGCCCTGGCTGTCCTTGGGGTGCTCTGGCTGTCCCCTTGGTGTCCCTGGGGGTGCGCTGGGTGTCCCTGGGGTGCACTGGGGGTGACCTGCCTGTCCCCTAGGTGTCCCTGGGGGTGCCCTGGGTGTCCCTGGGGGTGCCCTGGCTGTCCCCTAGGTGTCCCTGGCGGTTCCCTGCCTGTCCCCTAGGTGTCCCTGGGGGTTCCCTGGGTGTCCCTGGAGTGCCCTGGCTGTCACCTAAATGTCCCTGGGGGTGCCCTGGGTGTCCCTGGAGTGCCCTAGCTGTCCCCTAAATGTCCCTGGGGGTGCCCTGGCTGTCCCCTAGGTGTCCCTGGGGGTGTCCTGCCTTCCCCTTGGTGTCCCTGGGGGTGCCATGGCTGTCCCCTACGTGTCCCTGGGGTCCCCTGGCTGTTCCCTAGGTGGCCCAGGGGGTGCCCTGGCTGTCCCTAGGGTGCCCTGCCTGTCCCCTACGTGTCCCTGGGGGTGCCATTGCTGTCCCTAGGGTGCCCTGTCTGTCCCCTAGGGGTCTCTGGGGGTGCCCTGCCTGTCCCCTAGGTGTCCCTGGGGGTGCCCTCCCTGTCCCTCAGAGTGCCCTGGCTGTCCCCTAGGTGTCCCTGGGGGCGCCCAGGGTGTCCCTGGGGTGCCCTGGCTGTCCCCTACGTGTCTCTGGGGGTGCCCTGGGTGTCCGTGTGGGTGCCCTTCCTGTCCCCTAGGTGTCCCTGGGTGTGCCCTGGGTGTCCCTTGGGTGCCCTGGCTGTCCCCTAGGTGTCCCTGGGGGTGCCCTGGCTGTCCCCTAGGAGTCCCTGGGGTGCCTTGGCTGTCCCCTAGGTGTCCCTGTGGGTGCCCTGGCTGTCCTTGGGGTGCTCTGGCTGTCCCCTTGGTGTCCCTGGGGGTGCGCTGGGTGTCCCTGGGGTGCACTGGGGGTGCCCATCCTGTCCCCTAGGTGTCCCTGGAAGTGCCCTGGGTGTCCCTGGGGGTGCCCTGGCTGTCCCCTAGGTGTCCCTGGCGGTTCCCTGCCTGTCCCCTAGGTGTCCCTGGGGGTTCCCTGGGTGTCCCTGGAGTGCCCTGGCTGTCACCTAAATGTCCCTGGGGGTGCCCTGGGTGTCCCTGGAGTGCCCTAGCTGTCCCCTAAATGTCCCTGGGGGTGCCCTGGCTGTCCCCTAGGTGTCCCTGGGGGTGTCCTGGCTGTCCCTGCTGTGCCCTGGGGGTGCCCTGGCTGTCCCTGGAGTGCCCTGGCTGTCCCCTAGGTGTCCCTGGGGTGCCCTGGGGGTGCCCTGGCTGACCCTGCAGTGCCCTGGCTGTCCCCTAGGTGTCCCTGGGTGGTCCCCTGGCTGTCCCCTAGGTGTCCCTGGGGGTGCCCTGGCTGTCCCTGCTGTGCCCTGGGGGTGCCCTGGCTGTCCCTGGAGTGCCCTGGCTGTCCCCTAGGTGTCCCTGGGGGTGCCCTTCCTGTCATCTAGGTGTCCCTGGGGGTTCCCTGGCTGTCCCTCGGGTTCCCTGGCTGTCCCCTAGGTGTCCCTGGGGGTGGCTAGGGTGTCCCTGGGTTCCCTGGCTGTCCCCTAGGTGTCCCTGGGGGGGCCCTGGGTGTCCCTGGGGGTGCACAGGGTGTCAGTGGGGTTCCCTGGCTGTCCCGTACTTGTCCCTGGGGTTCCCTGGCTGTCCCCTAGGTTTCCCTGGGGGTGCCCTGAGTGTCCCTGGGCTGCCCTGGCTGTCCCCTAGGTGTCCCTGGGGGTTCCCTGCGTGTCCCCTAGGTGTCCCTGGGCGTCCCCTTGGTGTCCCTGGGTGTGCCCAGGGTGTCCCTTTGGTGTCCCTGGGGGTGCCCTGGGTGTCCCTGGGGATGCCCTGGCTGTCCCCTAGGTGTCCCTGGGGGTTCCCTGCGTGTCCCCTAGGTGTCCTTGGGGGTGCCCTGGCTGTCCCTAGGGTGGCATGGCTGTGCCCTCGGTGTCCCTGGGGGTGCCCTGGCTGTCCCTAGGGTGCCCTGGCTGTCCCCTAAGTGTCCCTGGGGGTGCCCTGGGTGTCCCTGGGGTGCCCTGGCTGTCCCCTAGGTGTCCCTCGGGGGGCCCTGGCTGTCCCTTAGGTGTCCCTGGGGGTGCCCTGGGTGTCCCTGGGTGTGCTCTGGAGGTCCCCTAGGTGTCCCTGGGGGTGCCCTGGCTGTCCCTGGGGTGCCCTGGCTGTCCCCAAGTTGTCCCTGGCGGTGCCCTGCCTGTCCTCTCAGTGTCCCTGGGGGTGCCCTGGCTGTCCCTGGGGGTGCACAGGGTGTCCCTGAGGTTCCCTGGCTGTCCCCTAGGTGTCCCTGGGGGGGCCCTGGCTGTCCCCTAGGTGTCCCTGGGGGTGCCCTGGCTGTCCCCTACGTGTCCGTGGAGCTGCCCTGGGTGTCCCTGGGGTGCCCTGGGGGTGCCCTGGCTGACCCTGGAGTGCCCTGGCTGTCCCCTAGGTGTCCCTGGGGGTTCCCTGGCTGTCCCTAGGGTGCCCTGGGGGTGCCCTGGCTGTCCCTGGAGTGCCCTGGCTGTCCCCTCGGTGTCCCTGGGGGTGCCCTGACTGTCCTTGGGGTGCACAGGGGGTGCCCTGGCTGTCCCCAAGGTGTCCCTGGGGCTGCCTTCCCTTTCACCTAGGTGTCCCTGGGGTGCCCTGGCTGTCCCCTCGGTTTCCCTGGGGGTGCCCAGGGTGTCCCTTGGAGTGCCGTGGCTGTCCCCTAGGTGTTCCTAGGGGTGCCCTGGGTGTCCCTGGGGTGCCCTGGCTGTCCCCTTGGTGTCCCTGGGGGTGCCCTGGCTGTCCCCTTCATGTCTTGGGGGTGCCCTGGCTGTCCCTAGGGTGCCGTGGCTGTCTCCTAGGTGTCCCTGGGGGTGCCCAGGGTGTCTCTGGGGTGCCCTGGCTGTCCCCTACGTGTCCCTGGGGGGCCCAGTGCGTCCCTGGGGTTCCTTGGCTGTCCCCTAGGTGTCCCTGGGGGTGCCCTGGCTGTCCCCTAGGTGTCCCTGGGGGTGCCCTGGCTGTCCTTGGGGTGCTCTGGCTGTCCCCTTGGTGTCCCTGGGGGTGCCCTGACTGTCCTTGGGGTGCTCTGGCTGTCCCCTAGCTGTCCCTGGGGGTGCCCTGGGTGTCCCTGGGGTGCCCTGGGCGCGCCCTGCCTATCCTCTAGTTGTCCCTGGGGGTGCCCTGGCTGTCCCCTTGGTGTCCCTGGGGGTGCCCTGGGTGTCCCTGGGGGTGCCCTGGCTGTCCCCTAGGGGTCTCTGGGGGTGCCCTGGCTGTCCCGTCAGTGTCCCTGGGGGTGCCCTGCCTGTCCCCTAGGTGTCCCTGGGGGTTCCCTGCCTGTCCCCTAGGAGTCCCTGGGCGTGCCCTGGGTGTCCCTGGAGTGCCCTGGCTGTCCCCTAAATGTCCCTGGGGGTGCCCTGCCTGTCCCCTAGATGTCCCTGGGGGTGCCCTGGGTGTCCCTGTGGGGGCCCTGGCTGTCCCTGGTGTGCCCTGGCTGTCCCCTTGGTGTCCCTGGGGGGCCCTGGCTGTCCCCTAGGTGTCCCTGGGGTGCCCTTCCTGTCCTCTAGGTGTCCCTGGGGGTTCCCTGGCTGTCCCTGGAGTGCCCTGGCTGTCCCCTAGGGGTCCCTGGGGGTGGCTAGGGTGTCCCTGGGGGTGCCCTAGCTGTCCCCTAGGTGTCCCTGGGGGTGCCCTGGCTGTCCTTGGGGTGCTCTGGCTGTCCCCTTGGTGTCCCTGGGGGTGCCCTGACTGTCCTTGGGGTGCTCTGGCTGTCCCCTAGCTGTCCCTGGGGGTGCCCTGGCTGTCCCTGGGGTGCCCTGGCTGTCCCCTAGGTGGCCCTGGGGGTGCCCTGGGTGTCCCTGGGGGTGCCCTGGAGGTCCCCTAGGTGTCCTTGGGGGTGCCCTGGCTGTCCCTGGGGTGCCCTGGCTGTCCCGAAGGTGTCCCTGGGGGTGCCCTGCCTGTCCTCTCAGTGTCCCTGGGGGTGCCCTGGCTGTGCTTTTGGTGTCCCTGGGGGTGCCCTGGCTGTCCCTAGGGTGCCCTGGCTGTCCCCTAGGTGTCCCTGGGTGTTCCCTGGGTGTCCCTGGGCGTGCACAGGGTGTCCCTGGGGTTCCCTGGCTGTCCCCTAGGTGTCCCGGGATGGGCCCTGGCTGTCCCCTAGGTGTCCCTGGGGGTGCACAGGGTGTCCCTGGGGTTCCCTGGCTGTCCCCTAGGTGTCTCTGGGGGGGCCCTGGTGTCCCTGGGTTGTCCTGGCTGTCCCCTAGGTGTCCTTGCCTGGCTCGTATCCTCGACTCCGCCTCCGGCGCCATGGTGACTCCCCTCCCAGTCTGGACCATTGTGGCCTCACCCCCTCCCCTGGGGCCATCCGACCCATCCCAGTATAGACCAGTAAGGCACCGAGTGGCCACCATGGACCCCCACACGCCTGCCAGTTCATCCCAGTTCATCCCAGTCCACTCTTTGTCCATCCCAGGTTTCTCTGGTCACCCTCCCAGTGCTCTCAGTCCATCCCAGTCCCGCAGGTGTTGGTGCTTGGGGCTTGATGAGCTGGTGCCTGTCCGCAACGTGGAGCGGCTCAAACGGGACCTCAGGGTGAGGGGGGCGCGGATTTGGGGGGATCCTGGGGGTCCTGAGTTGTCGTGGAGGGGGTTTTTGTGTTGTGGGGGGTCTGGGGGGCGTCCTGGGGGCTGCTTTGGGTGCTTTGGGGGGTATTCGGGAGGTTTGGGCGGCCCATTTGAGGCATCAAAGTACCTGAGGAGGGTTTTGGTAGCTCCTGGAGGTGGAGGCGGCCGTGGGGGTGAGCTGGCTGTCCCAGGGGGTTCCTGGCTGTCCCTCGATGTTCCTGGGGTGCCCTGGCTGTCACTTAGGTGTCCCTCGGGGTGCCCTGGCTGTCGCTAGGGTGCCCTGGCTGTCCCCTAGGTGTCCCTGGTGTGCCCTGACTGTCCCTAGGTGTCCCTGGGGGTACCCTGGCTGTCCCTGGAGGTGCCCTGCCTGTCCCCTAGGTGTCCCTGGCGGTGTCCTGCCTTGCCCTAGGTGTCCCTGGGGGTGCCCTGGCTGTCCCCTCCGTGTCCCTGGGGGTGCCCTGGGTGTCCCTGGGGTGCCCTGGCTGACCCCAAGGTGTCCCTTGGGGTGCCCAGAGTGTCCCTAGGAGGTCCCTGGCTGTCCCCTAGGGGTCTCTGGGGGTACCCTGGCTGTCCCTTAGGTGTCCCAAGGTGTGCCCTGGCTGTCCCTAGGGTGCCCTGGCTTTGCCCTCGGTGTCTCTGGGGGTGCCATGGCTGTCCCTAGGGTGCCCTGGCTGTCCCCTCGGTGTCCCTGGGGGTGCCCTGGGTGTCCCTGGGTAGACCTGGCTGTCCCCTAGGTGTCCCTGGGGGGGCCCTGGCTGTCCCCTAGGTGTCCCTGGGGAGGCCCTGGGTGTCCCTGGAGTGCCCGGGAGGTCCCCTACGTGTCCCTGGGGTACCCGGGGTGTCCCTGGGCTGCTCTGGGGTGCCCTGCCTGTCCCCTAGGTGTCCCTGGGCTGCCCTGGCTGTCCTTGGGGTGCCCTGGCTGTCCTTGGTGTCCCAGAGGGTGCCCTGGCTGTCCCGCAGGTGTCCCTGGGCTGCCCTGGCTGTCCCTAGGGTGCCCTGGCTGTGCCCTAGGTGTCCCTGGGGTGCCATGGCTGTCCCCTCAGTGTCCCTGGGGGTGCCCTGGCTCTCCCCTAGGGGTCCCTGAGGGTGCCCTAGGTGTCCCTGGCGTGCCCTGGCTGTCTCCTAGGTGTCCCTGGGGCTGCCCTGGCTGTTCTCTAGGTGTCCCTGGGGGTGCCCTGGGTGTCCCTGGGGTGCCCTGGCTGTCCCCTAGGTGTCCCTGGGGGGGCCCTGGCTGTCCCCTAGGCGTCCCTGGGGGTGCCCTGGCTGTCCCTGGGGTGCCCTGGCTGTCCCCTAGGTGTCCCTGGGGGTGCCCTGGCTGTCCCGTCAGTGTCCCTGGGGGTGCCCTGCCTGTCCCCTAGGTGTCCCTGGGGGTGCCCGGCCTGTCCCCTAGGTGTCCCTGGGGGTGCCCTGGGTGTCCCTGGAGTGCCCTGGCTGTCCCCAAAATGTCCCTGGGGGTGCCCTGGCTGTCCCCTAGGTGTCGCTGGGGGGTGTCCTGCCTTCCCCTAGGTGTCCCTGGGGGTGCCCTGGCTTTCCCCTCGGTGTCCCTGGGGGTGCCCTGCCTGTCCCCTAGGTTTCCCTGGGGGTGCCCTGGCTGTCTTTAGGGTGCCCTGGCTGTCCCATAGGTCTCCCTGGGGGTGCCCTGGGTTTCCCTGGAGTGCCCTGGCTGTCCCCTAGTTGTCCCTGAGTGTGCCCTGGCTGTCCCCTAGGTGTCCCTGGGGGTGCCCTGCCTGTCCCCTAGGTGTCCCTGGGAATGCCCTGGCTGTCCTCTAGGTGTCCCTGGGGGTGCCCTGGGTGTCCCTGGGGATGCCCTGGCTGTCCCCTAGGTGTCCCTGGGGGTGCGCTGGGTGTCCCCAGGGTGCCCTGGCTGTGCCCTTGGTGTCCCTGGGGGTGCCCTGGCTGTCTCTGGAGTGCCCTGGCTGTCCCCTAAGTGTCCCTGGGGGTGCCCTGGCTGTCCCCTAGGTGTCACTGGGGGTGCCCTGGCTGTCCTCTAGGTGTCCCTGGGGGTGCCCTGGGTGTCCCTGGGGATGCCCTGGCTTTTCCCTAGGTGTCCCTGGGGGGTGCCCTGGGTGTCCCTGGGGGGGCCCTGGCTGTCCCCTAGGTGTCACTGGGGGTGCCCTGGCTGTCCTCTAGGTGTCCCTGGGGGTGCCCTGCGTGTCCCTGGGGTGCCCTGGCTGTCCCCTAGGTGTCCCTGGGGGTGCCCTGGCTGTCCCCTTCGTGTCCGTGGGTGTGCCTTGGGTGTCCCTGGGGGTGCCCTGGCGGTCCCTAGGGTGCCCTGCTGTCCCCTAGGTGTCCCTGGGGGTGCCCTGGATGTCCCTGAGGTGCCCTGGCTGTCTTCAAGGTGTCCCTGTGGGTGCCCTGGCTGTCCCCTAGGTGTCACTGGGGGTGCCCTGGCTGTCCCCTAGGTGTCCCTGGGGTTGCCCTAGCTGTCCGCTAGGGTGCCCTGGCTGTGCCTTCGGTGTCTCTGGGGGTGCCCTAGGTGTCCCTCGGGGTGACCTCGGTGTCCCTGGGGGTGCCCTGGCTGTCCCCTAGGTGTCCCTGGGGGTGCCATGCCTGTCCCCTAGGTGTCCCTGGGTGTGCCCTGGCTGTCCCTAGGGTGCCCTGGCTGTCCCCTAGGTGTCCCTGGGGGTGACCTGCCTGTCCCCTAGGTGTCCCTGGGGGTGCCCTGGCTGTCCCCAGGGTGCCCTGGCTGTGCCCTCGGTGTACCTGGGGGTGCCCTGGCTGTCCCCTAGTGTGCCGTGGCTGTCCCCTAGGTGTCCCTGGGGGTGCCCTGGGTGTGCCTGGGGTGCCCTGGCTGTCCCCTAGGTGTCCCTGGGGGTGACCTGGGTGTCCCTGGGGATGCCCTGGCTGTCCCCTAGGTGTCCCTGGGGGTGCCCTGTCTGTCCCCTAGGTGTCCCTGGGGGTGCCCTGGGTGTCCCTGGAGTGCCCGGGCTGTCCCCTAAATGTCCCTGTGAGTGCCCTGGCTTTCCCCTCGGTGTCCCTGGGGGTGCCCTGCCTGTCCCCTAGGTGTCCCTGGGGGTGACCTGGCTGTCTTTAGGGTGCCCTGGCTGTCCCCTAGGTGTCCCTGGGTGTGCCCTGCCTGTCCCCTAGGTGTCGTTCGGGGTACCCTGGGTGTCCCTGGGGGTGCCCTGCCTGTCCCCTAGGTGGCCCTGGGGGTGCCCTGGGTGTCCCTGGGGTGCCCTGGCTGTCCCCCTAGGGGTCTCTGGGGGTGCCCTGGCTGTCCCGTCAGTGTCCCTGGGGGTGCCCTGCCTGTCCCCTAGGTGTCCCTGCGGGTGCCCTGGCTGTCCCTAGGGTGCCCTGGCTGTGCCTTCGGTGTCCCTAGGGGTGACCTCGGTGTCCCTGGGGGTGCCCTGGCTGTCCCCTAGGTGTCCCTGGGGGAGCCCTGGCTGTCCCTGGGGTGCCCTGGCTGTCCCCTAGGTGGCCCTGGGGGTGCCCTGGGTGTCCCTGGGGGTGCCCTGGAGGTCCCCTAGGTGTCCCTGTGGGTGCCCAGAGTGTCCCTGGGAGTGCCCTGGCTGTCCCCTAGGGGTCTCTGGGCGTGCCCTGGCTGTCCCATTATTGTCCCTGGGAATGCCCTGCCTGTCCCCTAGGTGTCCCTGGGGTTCCCCTTGGTGTCCCTGGGGGTGCCCTGGCTGTCCCTGGCGTGCCCTGGCTGTGCCCTAGGGGTCCCTGGGGGTGCCCTGGCTGTCCCCTAGGGTGCCCTGGCTGTCACCTAGGTGTCCCTTGGGGTGCGCTGGTGTCCCTCGGGGTGCCCTGGCTGTCCCCTAGGTGTCCCTGGGGGTGCCCTGGCTGTCACCTAGGTGTCCCTGGGGGTGCCTTGGCTGTCCCCTAGGTGTCCCTGGGGGTGCCCTACCTGTCCCCAGGGTGCCCTGGCTGTGCCCTCGGTGTCTCTGGGGGTGCCCTGGCTGTCCCTAGGGTTCCCTGCCTGTCCCCCTCGGTGTCCCTGGGGGTGCCATGGCTGTCCCTAGGGTGACCTGTCTGTCCCCTAGGGGTCTCTGGGGGTGCCCTGCCTGTCCCCTAGGTGTCCCTGGGGGTGCCCTGGATGTCCCTGGGGGTGCCCTGGCTGTCCCCTAGGTGTCCCTGAGGGCGCCCAGGTTGTCCCTGGTGTGCCCTGGCTGTCCCCTACGTGTCCTTGGGGGTGCCCTGGGTGACCCTGGGGGTGCCCTTGCTGTCCCCTAGGTGTCCCTGGGGGTGCCCTGGGTGTCCCTGGGGTGCCCTGGCTGTCCCCTAGGTGTCCCTGGGGGTGCCCTGGCTGTCCCCTAGGTGTCCCTGTGAGTGCTCTGGCTGTCCTTGCGGTGCTCTGGCTGTCCCCTTGGTGTCCCTGGGGGTGCCCTGGGTGTACCTGGGGTGTCCTGGGGGTTCCCTGCCGGTCCCCTAGGTGTCCCTGGGGGGGCCCTGGCCATCCCCTAGGTGTCCCTGGGGGTTCCCTGCCTGTCCTCTTGGTGTCCCTGGGGGTGCCCTGGGTGTCCCTGGGGGTGCCCTGGCTGTCCCCTAGGTATCCCTGGGGGTTCCCCTCTGCCTGTCCTCTAGGTGTCCCTGGGGGTTCCCTGGGTGTCCCTGGAGTGCCCTGGCTGTCACCTAAATGTCCCTGGGGGTGCCCTGGGTGTCCCTGGAGTGCCCTAGCTGTCCCCTAAATGTCCCTGGAGGTGCCCTGGCTGTCCCCTAGGTGTCCCTTGGGGTGTCCCTGCCTTCCCCTAGGTGTCCCTGGGGGTGCCCTGGCTTTCTCCTCGGTGTCCCTGGGGGTGCCCTGTCTGTCCCCTTGGTGTCCCAGGGGGTGCCCTTGGTGTCCCTGGCGTGCCCTGGCTGTCCCCTAGGTGTCCCTGGGGGTGCCCTGGCTGTCCCCTTGGTGTCCCTGGGGTGCCCTGGCTGTCCCCTTGGTGTCCCTGGGAGAGCCCTGGGTGTCCCTGGGGTGCCTTGGGGGTGCCCCTGCCTGTCCCCTAGGTGTCCCTGGGGGTGCCATGCCTGTCCCCTAGGTGTCCCTGGGTGTGCCCTGGCTGTCCCTAGGGTGCCCTGGCTGTCCCCTAGGTGTCCCTGGGGGTGCCCTGGCTGTCCCTAGTGTGCCGTGGCTGTCCCCTAGGTGTCCCTGGGGGTGCCCTGGGTGTGCCTGGGGTGCCCTGGCTGTCCCCTAGGTGTCCCTGGGGGTGACCTGGGTGTCCCTGGGGATGCCCTGGCTGTCCCCTAGGTGTCCCTGGGGGTGCCCTGGCTGTCCCCTAGGTGTCCCTGGGGGTGCCCTGGGTGTCCCTGGAGTGCCCTGGCTGTCCCCTAAATGTCCCTGGGAGTGCCCTGGCTTTCCCCTCGGTGTCCCTGGGGGTGCCCCTGCCTGTCCCCTAGGTGTCGTTCGGGGTGCCCTAGGTGTCCCTGGGGGTGCCCTGGCTGTCCCCTAGGTGTCCCTGTGGGTGCCCTGGGTGTCCCTGGAGTGCCCTGGCTGTCCCCTTGGTGTCCCTGTGGGTGCCCTGGGTGTCCCTGGGGTGCCCTGGCTGTCCCCTAGGGTTCTCTGGGGGTGCCCTGGCTGTCCCGTCAGTGTCCCTGGGGGTGCCCTGCCTGTCCCCTAGGTGTCCCTGGGGGTTCCCTGCCTGTCCCCTAGGTGTCCCTGGGGGTGCCCTGGGTGTCCCTGGAGTGCCCTGGCTGTCCCCTAAATGTCCCTGTGGGTGCCCTGGCTGTCCCCTAGGTGTCACTGAGGGTGTCCTGCCTTCCCCTAGGCGTCCCTGGGGGTGCCCTGGCTTTCCCCTCGGTGTCCTTGGGGGTGCCCTGCCTGTCCCCTAGATGTCCCTGGGGGTGCCCTGGGTGTCCCTGGGGGGGCGCTGGCTATCCTCTAGGTGTCCCTGGGGGGGCCCTGGCTGTCCCTGGTGTGCCCTGGCTGTCCCCTTGGTGTCCCTGGGGGGGCCCTGGCTGTCCCCTAGGTGTCCCTCGGGGTGCCCTTCCTGTCCCCTAGGTGTCTCTGGGGGGTGGCTAGGGTGTCCCTGGGGTTCCCTGGCTGTCCCCTAGGTGTCCCAGGGGGTGCCCTGGGTGTCCCTGGCGTGCCCTGGCTGTCCCCTAGGTGTCCCTGGGGGTGCCCTGGCTGTCCCCTTGGTGTCCCTGTGGTGCCCTGGGCTGTCCCCTTGGTGTCCCTGGGAGAGCCCTGGGTTTCCCTGGGGTGCCTTGGGGGTGCCCTGCCTGTCCCCTAGGTGTCCCTGGGGGTGCCCTGCCTGTCCCCTAGGTGTCCCTGGGGGTGACGTGGCTGTCCCTGGGGTGCCCTGGCTGTCCCCTAGATGTCCCTGGAGGTCGCCTAGGTGTCCCTGGGGGTGCCCTCGCTGTCCCTGGGGTGCCCTGGCTGTCCCCTAGGTATCCCTGGTGGTGCCCTGGTGTCCCTCGGGGTGCCCTGGCTGTCCCCTAGGTGTCCCTGGGGGTGCCGTTGGTGTGCCTGGGGTGCTCTGTCTGTCCCTCTAGGTGTCCCTGGGGTTGCCCTGGGTGTCCCTGGGGTGCTCTGGATGTCCCCTTGGTGTCCTGGGGCTGCCCTGGCTGTCCCCTTGGTGTCCCTAGGGTGCCCTGTCTGTGCCCTTGGTGTCCCTGGGGGTGCCCTGGCTGTCCCCTTGGTGTCCCTAGGGTGCCCTGTCTGTGACCTTGGTGTCCCTGGGGTTCCCTGGCTGTCCCTAGGGTGCCCTGGCTGTCCCCTAGGTGTCCCTGGGGGTGCCATGGCTGTCCCCTCGTTGTCCCTGGGGGTACCCTGCGTGTCCCCTAGGTGTCCCTTGGGGGTGCCCTGGCTGTCCCCTACGTGTCCCTGGGGTGCCCTGGCTGTCCCCTAGGTGTCCCTGAGGGGTGCCCTGGGTGTCCCTGGGGGTGCCCTGGCTGTCCCCTAGGTGTCCCTGTGAGTGCCCTGGCTGTCCTTGCGGTGCTCTGGCTGTCCCCTTGGTGTCCCTGGGGGTGCCCTGGGTGTCCCTGGGGTGCCCTGGGGGTTCCCTGCCTGTCCTCTTGGTGTCCCTGGGGGTGCCCTGGGTGTCCCTGGGGGTGCCCTGGCTGTCCCCTAGGTGTCCCTGGGGGTTCCCTGCCTGTCCTCTAGGTGTCCCTGGGGGTTCCCTGGGTGTCCCTGGAGTGCCCTGGCTGTCACCTAAAAGTCCCAGGGGGTGCCCTGGGTGTCCCTGGAGTGCCCTAGGTGTCCCCTAAATGTCCCTGGGGGTGCCCTGGCTGTACCGTAGGTGTCCCTTGGGGTGTCCTGCCTTCCCCGTCCCTTGGGGTGTCCTGCCTTCCCCTAGGTGTCCCTGGGGGTGCCCTGGCTTTCCCCTCGGTGTCCCTGGGGGTGCCCTGTCTGTCCCCTTGGTGTCCCAGGGGGTGCCCTGGGTGTCCCTGGCGTACCCTGGCTGTCCCCTAGGTGTCCCTGGGGGTGCCCTGGCTGTCCCCTTGGTGTCCCTGGGGTGCCCTGGCTGTCCCCTTGTTGTCCCTGGGAGAGCCCTGGGTGTCCCTGGGGTGCCTTGGGGGTGCCCTGCCTGTCCCCTAGGTGTCCCTGGGGGTGCCATGCCTGTCCCCTAGGTGTCCCTGGGTGTGCCCTGGCTGTCCCTAGGGTGCCCTGGCTGTCCCCTAGGTGTCCCTGTGGGTGACCTGCCTGTCCCCTAGGTGTCCCTGGGGGTGCCCTAGCTGTCCCCAGGGTGCCCTGGCTGTGCCCTCGGTGTCTCTGGGGGTGCCGTGGCTGTCCCCTCGGTGTCCCTGGGGGTGCCCTGGCTGTCCCTAGTGTGCCGTGGCTGTCCCCTAGGTGTCCCTGGGGGTGCCCTGGGTGTACCTGGGGTGCCCTGGCTGTCCCCTAGGTGTCCCTGGGGGTGCCCTGGCTGTTCTCTAGGTGTCCCTGGGGGTGCCCTGGGTGTCCCTGGGGTGCCCTGGCTGTTCCCTAGGCGTCCCTGGGGGTGCCCTGCTTTCCCCTACGTGTCCCTGGGGGTGCCATGCCTGTCCCCTAGGTGTCCCTGGGGGTGCCCTGCCTGTCCCCAGGGTGCCCTGGCTGTGCCCTCGGTGTCTCTGGGGGTGCCCTGGCTGTCCCTAGGGTTCCCTGCCTGTACCCTCGGTGTCCCTGGGGGTGCCATGGCTGTCCCTAGGGTGACCTGTCTGTCCCCTAGGGGTCTCTGGGGGTGCCCTGCCTGTCCCCTAGGTGTCCCTGGGGGTGCCCTGGATGTCCCTGGGGGTGCCCTGGCTGTCCCCTAGGTGTCCCTGAGGGCGCCCAGGGTGTCCCTGGTGTGCCCTGGCTGTCCCCTACGCGTCCCTGGGGGTGCCCTGGGTGACCCTGGGGGTGCACTTGCTGTCCCCTAGGTGTCCCTGGGGGTGCCCTGGGTGTCCCTGGGGTGCCCTGGCTGTCCCCTAGGTGTTCCTTGGGGTGCCCTGGCTGTCCCATAGGTGTCCCTGTGAGTGCTCTGGCTGTCCTTGCGGTGCTCTGGCTGTCCCCTTGGTGTCCCTGGGGGTGCCCTGGGTGTACCTGGGGTGTCCTGGGGGTTCCCTGCCTGTCCCCTAGGTGTCCCTGGGGGGGCCCTGGCCATCCCCTAGGTGTCCCTGGGGGTTCCCTGCCTGTCCTCTTGGTGTCCCTGGGGGTGCCCTGGGTGTCCCTGGGGGTGCCCTGGCTGTCCCCTAGGTGTCCCTGGGGGTTCCCTGCCTGTCCTCTAGGTGTCCCTGGGGGTTCCCTGGGTGTCCCTGGAGTGCCCTGGCTGTCACCTAAATGTCCCTGGGGGTGCCCTGGGTGTCCCTGGAGTGCCCTAGGTGTCCCCTAAATGTCCCTGGGGGTGCCCTGGCTGTCCCGTAGGTGTCCCTTGGGGTGTCCTGCCTTCCCCTAGGTGTCCCTGGGGGTGCCCTGCCTTTCCCCTCGGTGTCCCTGGGGGTGCCCTGTCTGTCCCCTTGGTGTCCCAGGGGGTGCCCTGGGTGTCCCTGGCGTGCCCTGGCTGTCCCCTAGGTGTCCCTGGGGGTGCACAGGGTGTCCCTGGGGTTCCCTGGCTGTCCCCTAGGTGTCCCTGGGGGTGCACAGGGTGTCCCTGGGGTTCCCTGGCTGTCCCCTAGGTGTCTCTGGGGGGGCCCTGGTGTCCCTGGGTTCCCTGGCTGTCCCCTAGGTGTCCCTGCCTCGCTCGTATCCTCTACTCCGCCTCCGGCGCCTTGGTGACTCCCCTCCCAGTCTGGACCATTGTGGCCTCACCCCCTCCCCTGGGGCCATCCGACCCATCCCAGTATAGACCAGTAAGGCACCGAGTGGCCACCATGGACCCCCACACGCCTGCCAATTCATCCCAGTTCATCCCAGTCCACTCTTTGTCCATCCCAGGTTTCTCTGGTCACCCTCCCAGTGCTCTCAGTCCATCCCAGTCCCGCAGGTGTTGGTGCTTGGGGCTTGATGAGCTGGTGCCTGTCCGCAACGTGGAGCGGCTCAAACGGGACCTCAGGGTGAGGGGGGCGCGGATTTGGGGGGATCCTGGGGGTCCTGAGTTGTCGTGGAGGGGGTTTTTGGGTTGTGGGGGGTCCAGGGGGCGTCCTGGGGGCTGCTTTGGGTGCTTTGGGGGGTATTCGGGAGGTTTGGGCGGCCATTTGAGGCATCAAAGAACCTGAGGAGGGTTTTGATAGCTCCTGGAGGTGGAGGCGGCCGTGGGGGTGAGCTGGCTGTCCCAGGGGGTTCCTGGCTGTCCCTCGATGTCCCTGGGGTGCCCTGGCTGTCACTTAGGTGTCCCTCGGAATGCCCTGGCTGTCCCTAGGGTGCCCTGGCTGTCCCCTAGGTGTCCCTGGGGTGCCCTGACTGTCCCTAGGTGTCCCTGGGGGTACCCTGGCTGTCCCTGGAGGTGCCCTGCCTGTCCCCTAGTCCCTGGGGGTGTCCTGCCTTGCCCTAGGTGTCCCTGGGGGTGCCCTGGCTGTCCCCTCCGTGTCCCTGGGGGTGCCCTGGGTGTCCCTGGGGGTGCCCTGGCTGTCCCCTTGGTGTCCCTGGGGTGCCTTGGCGGTGCCCTGCCTGTCCCCTAGGTGTCCCTGGGGTGCCATGCCTGCCCTAGGTGTCCCTGGGTGTGCCCTGGCTGTCCCTAGGGTGCCCTGGCTGTCCCCTAGGTGTCCCTGGGAGTGACCTGCCTGTCCCCTAGGTGTCCCTGGGGGTGCCCTGGCTGTCCCCAGGGTGCCCTGGCTGTGCCCTCGGTGTCTCTGGGGGTGCCGTGGCTGTCCCCTCGGTGTCCCTGGGGGTGCCCTGGCTGTCCCTAGTGTGCCGTGGCTGTCCCCTAGGTGTCCCTGGGGGTGCCCTGGGTGTGCCTGGGGTGCCCTGGCTGTCCCCTAGGTGTCCCTGGGGGTCCCCTGGGGATGCCCTGGCTGTCCCCTAGGTGTGTCCCTGGGGGTGCCCTGGCTGTCCCCTAGGTGTCCCTGGGGGTGCCCTGGGTGTCCCTGGAGTGCCCGGGCTGTCCCCTAAATGTCCCTGGGAGTGCCCTGGCTTTCCCCTCGGTGTCCCGGGGGGTGCCCTGCCCTGTCCCCTAGGTGTCCCTGGGGGTGACCTGGCTGTCTTTAGGGTGCCCTGGCTGTCCCCTAGGTGTCCCTGGGTGTGCCCTGCCTGTCCCCTAGGTGTCGTTCGGGGTACCCTGGGTGTCCCTGGGGGTGCCCTGCCTGTCCCCTAGGTGGCCCTGGGGGTGCCCTGGGTGTCCCTGGGGTGCCCTGGCTGTCCCCTTGGTGTCCCTGGGGGTGCCCTGGGTGTCCCTGGGGTGCCCTGGCTGTCCCCTAGGGGTCTCTGGGGGTGCCCTGGCTGTCCCGTCAGTGTCCCTGGGGGTGCCCTGCCTGTCCCCTAGGTGTCCCTGGGGGTTCCCTGCCTGTCCCCTAGGTGTCCCTGGGGGTGCCCTGGGTGTCCCTGGAGTGCCCTGGCTGTCCCCTAAATGTCCCTGGGGGTGCCCTGGCTGTCCCCTAGGTGTCACTGAGGGTGTCCTGCCTTCCCCTAGGCGTCCCTGGGGGTGCCCTGGCTTTCCCCTCGGTGTCCCTGGGGGTGCCCTGCCTGTCCCCTAGATGTCCCTGGGCGTGCCCTGGGTGTCCCTGGGGGGGCGCTGGCTATCCCCTAGGTGTCCCTGGGGGGGCCCTGGCTGTCCCTGGTGTGCCCTGGCTGTCCCCTTGGTGTCCCTGGGGGGGCCCTGGCTGTCCCCTAGGTGTCCCTCGGGGTGCCCTTCCTGTCCTCTAGGTGTCCCTGGGGGTTCCCTGGCTGTCCCTCGGGTTCCCTGGCTGTCCCCTAGGTGTCTCTGGGGGTGGCTAGGGTGTCCCTGGGGTTCCCTGGCTGTCCCCTAGGTGTCCCAGGGGGTGCCCTGGGTGTCCCTGGCGTGCCCTGGCTGTCCCCTAGGTGTCCCTGGGGGTGCCCTGGCTGTCCCCTTGGTGTCCCTGTGGTGCCCTGGCTGTCCCCTTGGTGTCCCTGGGAGAGCCCTGGGTTTCCCTGGGGTGCCTTGGGGGTGCCCTGCCTGTCCCCTAGGTGTCCCTGGGGGTGCCCTGCCTGTCCCCTAGGTGTCCCTGGGGGTGACCTGGCTGTCCCTGGGGTGCCCTGGCTGTCCCCTAGATGTCCCTGGAGGTCGCCTAGGTGTCCCTGGGGGTGCCCTCGCTGTCCCTGGGGTGCCCTGGCTGTCCCCTAGGTATCCCTGGTGGTGCCCTGGGGTCCCTCGGGGTGCCCTGGCTGTCCCCTAGGTGTCCCTGGGGGTGCCGTTGGTGTGCCTGGGGTGCTCTGTCTGTCCTCTACTGTGTCCCTGGGGTTGCCCTGGGTGTCCCTGGGGTGCTCTGGATGTCCCCTTGGTGTCCCTGGGGGTGCCCTGGCTGTCCCCTTGGTGTCCCTAGGGTGCCCTGTCTGTGCCCTTGGTGTCCCTGGGGGTGCCCTGACTGTCCCCTTGGTGTCCCTAGGGTGCCCTGTCTGTGACCTTGGTGTCCCTGGGGTTCCCTGGCTGTCCCTAGGGTGCCCTGGCTGTGCCTTTGGTGTCCCTGGGGGTGCCCTGGCTGTCCCTAGGGTGCCCTGGCTGTCCCCTAGGTGTCCCTGGGGGTGCCATGGCTGTCCCCTCGTTGTCCCTGGGGGTACCCTGCGTGTCCCCTAGGTGTCCTTGGGGGTGCCCTGGCTGTCCCCTACGTGTCCCTGGGGTGCCCTGGCTGTCCCCTAGGTGTCCCTGAGGGGTGCCCTGGGTGTCCCTGGGGGTGCCCAGGCTGTCCCCTAGGTGTCCCTGTGAGTGCCCTGGCTGTCCTTGCGGTGCTCTGGCTGTCCCCTTGGTGTCCCTGGGGGTGCCCTGGGTGTCCCTGGGGTGCCCTGGGGGTTCCCTGCCTGTCCTCTTGGTGTCCCTGGGGGTGCCCTGGGTGTCCCTGGAGGTGCCCTGGCTGTCCCCTAGGTGTCCCTGGCGGTTCCCTGCCTGTCCTCTAGGTGTCCCTGGGGGTTCCCTGGGTGTCCCTGGAGTGCCCTGGCTGTCACCTAAATGTCCCTGGGGGTGCCCTGGCTGTCCTGTAGGTGTCCCTTGGGGTGTCCTGCCTTCCCCTAGGTGTCCCTGGGGGTGCCCTGGCTTTCCCCTCGGTGTCCCTGGGGGTGCCCTGTCTGTCCCCTTGGTGTCCCAGGGGGTGCCCTGGGTGTCCCTGGCGTACCCTGGCTGTCCCCTAGGTGTCCCTGGGGGTGCCCTGGCTGTCCCTTTGGTGTCCCTGGGGTGCCCTGGCTGTCCCCTTGTTGTCCCTGGGAGAGCCCTGGGTGTCCCTGGGGTGCCTTGGGGGTGCCCTGCCTGTCCCCTAGGTGTCCCTGGGGGTGCCATGCCTGTCCCCTAGGTGTCCCTGGGTGTGCCCTGGCTGCCCCTAGGGTGCCCTGGCTGTCCCCTAGGTGTCCCTGTGGGTGACCTGCCTGTCCCCTAGGTGTCCCTGGGGGTGCCCTAGCTGTCCCCAGGGTGCCCTGGCTGTGCCCTCGGTGTCTCTGGGGGTGCCGTGGCTGTCCCCTCGGTGTCCCTGGGGGTGCCCTGGCTGTCCCTAGTGTGCCGTGGCTGTCCCCTAGGTGTCCCTGGGGTGCCCTGGGTGTACCTGGGGTGCCCTGGCTGTCCCCTAGGTGTCCCTGGGGGTGCTCTGGCTGTTCTCTAGGTGTCCCTGGGGGTGCCCTGGGTGTCCCTGGGGTGCCCTGGCTGTCCCCTAGGCGTCCCTGGGGGTGCCCTGCTTTCCCCTACGTGTCCCTGGGGGTGCCATGCCTGTCCCCTAGGTGTCCCTGGGGGTGCCCTGCCTGTCCCCAGGGTGCCCTGGCTGTGCCCTAAATGTCTCTGGGGGTGCCCTGGCTGTCCCTAGGGTTCCCTGCCTGTACCCTCGGTGTCCCTGGGGGTGCCATGGCTGTCCCTAGGATGACCTGTCTGTCCCCTAGGGGTCTCTGGGGGTGCCCTGCCTGTCCCCTAGGTGTCCCTGGGGGTGCCCTGGATGTCCCTGGGGGTGCCCTGGCTGTCCCCTAGGTGTCCCTGAGGGCGCCCAGGGTGTCCCTGGTGTGCCCTGACTGTCCCCTACGCGTCCCTGGGGGTGCCCTGGGTGACCCTGGGGGTGCACTTGCTGTCCCCTAGGTGTCCCTGGGGGTGCCCTGGGTGTCCCTGGGGTGCCCTGGCTGTCCCCTAGGTGTTCCTTGGGGTGCCCTGGCTGTCCCATAGGTGTCCCTGTGAGTGCTCTGGCTGTCCTTGCGGTGCTCTGGCTGTCCCCTTGGTGTCCCTGGGGGTGCCCTGGGTGTACCTGGGGTGTCCTGGGGGTTCCCTGCCTGTCCCCTAGGTGTCCCTGGGGGGGCCCTGGCCATCCCCTAGGTGTCCCTGGGGGTTCCCTGCCTGTCCTCGTGGTGTCCCTGGGGGTGCCCTGGGTGTCCCTGGGGGTGCCCTGGCTGTCCCCTAGGTGTCCCTGGGGGTTCCCTGCCTGTCCTCTAGGTGTCCCTGGGGGTTCCCTGGGTGTCCCTGGAGTGCCCTGGCTGTCACCTAAATGTCCCTGGGGGTGCCCTGGGTGTCCCTGGAGTGCCCTAGGTGTCCCCTAAATGTCCCTGGGGGTGCCCTGGCTGTCCCGTAGGTGTCCCTTGGGGTGTCCTGCCTTCCCCTAGGTGTCCCTGGGGGTGCCCTGCCTTTCCCCTCGGTGTCCCTGGGGGTGCCCTGTCTGTCCCCTTGGTGTCCCAGGGGGTGCCCTGGGTGTCCCTGGCGTGCCCTGGCTGTCCCCTAGGTGTCCCTGGGGGTGCCCTGGCTGTCCCCTTGGTGTCCCTGGGGTGCCCTGGCTGTCCCCTTGGTGTCCCTGGGAGAGCCCTGGGTGTCCCTGGGGTGCCTTGGGGGTGCCCTGCCTGTCCCCTAGGTGTCCCTGGGGGTGCCATGCCTGTCCCCTAGGTGTCCCTGGGTGTGCCCTGGCTGTCCCCAGGGTGCCCTGGCTGTGTCCTCGGTGTCTCTGGGGGTGCCGTGGCTGTCCCCTAGGTGTCCCTGGGGGTGCCCTGGGTGTGCCTGGGGTGCCCTGGCTGTCCCCTAGGTGTCCCTGGGGGTGACCTGGGTGTCCCTGGGGATGACCTGGCTGTCCCCTAGGTGTCCCTGAGGGTGCCCTGGCTGTCCCCTAGGTGTCCCTGGGGTTGCCCTGGGTGTCCCTGGAGTGCCCTGGCTGTCCCCTAAATGTCCCTGGGAGTGCCCTGGCTTTCCCCTCGGTGTCCCTGGGGGTGCCCTGCCTGTCCCCTAGGTGTCGTTCGGGGTGCCCTGGGTGTCCCTGGGGGTGCCCTGCCTGTCCCCTTCGTGTCCCTGGGGGTGCCCTGGGTGTCCCTGGGGTGCCCTGTCTGTCCCCTTGGTGTCCCTGGGAGTGCCCTGGGTGTCCCTGGGGTGCCCTGGCTGTCCCCTAGGGGTCTCTGGGGGTGCCCTGGCTGTCCCGTCAGTGTCCCTGGGGGTGCCCTGGCTGTCCCGTCAGTGTCCCTGCGGGTTCCCTGCCTGTCCCCTAGGTGTCCCTGGGGGTGCCCTGGGTGTCCCTGGAGTGCCCTGGCTGTTCCCTAAATGTCCCTGGGGGTGCCCTGGCTGTCCCCTAGGTGTCACTGAGGGTGTCCTGCCTTCCCCTAGGCGTCCCTGGGGGTGCCCTGGCTTTCCCCTCGGTGTCCCTGGGGGTGCCCTGCCTGTCCCCTAGATGTCCCTGGGGGTGCCCTGAATGTCCCTGGGGGGGCGCTGGCTATCCCCTAGGTGTCCCTGGGGGGGCCCTGGCTGTCCATGGTGTGCCCTGGCTCTCCCCTTGCTGTCCCTGGGGGTGCCCTTCCTGTCCTCTAGGTGTCCCTGGGGGTTCCCTGGCTGTCCCTCGGGTTCCCTGGCTGTCCCCTAGGTGTCCCTGGGGGTGGCTAGGGTGTCCCTGGGGTTCCCTGGCTGTCCCCTAGGTGTCCCTGGGGGGGCCCTGGGTGTCCCTGGGGGTGCACAGGGTGTCAGTGGGGTTCCCTGGCTGTCCCGTACTTGTCCCTGGGGGTGCCCTGAGTGTCCCTGGGCTGCCCTGGCTGTCCCCTTGGTGTCCCTGGGAGTGCCCTGGGTGTCCCTGGGGTGCCCGGGAGGTCCCCTACGTGTCCCTGGAGTACCCTGGGTGTCCCTGGGCTGCCCTGGGGTGCCCTGCCTGTCCCCTAGGTGTCCCTGGGCTGCCCTGGCTGTCCTTGGGGTGCCCTGGCTCTGCCCTAGGTGTCCCTGGGGCGCCATGGCTGTCCCCTCAGTGTCCCTGGGGGTGCCCTGGCTCTCCCCTAGGGGTCCCTGAGGGTACCCTGTGTGTCCCTGGCGTGCCCTGGCTGTCTCCTGGGTGTCCCTGGGGGTGCCCTGGCTGTTCTCTAGGTGTCCTTGGGGGTGCCCTGGGTGTCCCTGGGGTGCCCTGGCTGTCCCCTAGGTGTCCCTGGGGGGGCCCTGGCTGTCCCCTAGGCGTCCCTGGGGGTGCCCTGGCTGTCCCTGGGGTGCCCTGGCTGTTCCCTAGGTGTCCCTGAGGGGTGCCCTGGGTGTCCCTGGGGGTGCCCAGGCTGTCCCCTAGGTGTCCCTGTGTGTGCCCTGGCTGTCCTTGCGGTGCTCTGGCTGTCCCCTTGGTGTCCCTGGGGGTGCCCTGGGTGTCCCTGTGGTGCCCTGGGGGTTCCCTGCCTGTCCTCTTGGTGTCCCTGGGGGTGCCCTGGGTGTCCCTGGGGGTGCCCTGCCTGTCCTCTAGGTGTCCCTGGGGGTTCCCTAGGTGTCCCTGGAGTGCCCTGGCTGTCAACTAAATGTCCCTGGGGGTGCCCTGGGTGTCCCTGGAGTGCCCTAGGTGTCCCCTAAATGTCCCTGGGGGTGCCCTGGCTGTCCCGTAGGTGTCCCTTGGGGTGTCCTGCCTTCCCCTAGGTGTCCCTAGGGGTGCCCTGGCTGTCCCCTTGGTGTCCCTGGGGTGCCCTGGCTGTCCCCTTGGTGTCCCTGGGAGAGCCCTGGGTGTCCCTGGGGTGCCTTGGCGGTGCCCTGCCTGTCCCCTAGGTGTCCCTGGGGGTGCCATGCCTGTCCCCTTGGTGTCCCTGGGTGTGCCCTGGCTGTCCCTAGGGTGCCCTGGCTGTCCCCTAGGTGTCCCTGGGGGTGACCTGCCTGTCCCCTAGGTGTCCCTGGGGGTGCCCTGGCTGTCCCCAGGGTGCCCTAGCTGTGCCCTCGGTGTCTCTGGGGGTGCCGTGGCTGTCCCCTCGGTGTCCCTGGGGGTGCCCTGGCTGTCCCTAGTGTGCCGTGGCTGTCCCCTAGGTGTCCCTGGGGGTGCCCTGGGTGTGCCTGGGGTGCCCAGGCTGTCCCCTAGGTGTCCCTGGGGGTGACCTGGGTGTCCCTGGGGATGCCCTGGCTGTCCCCTAGGTGTCCCTGGGGGTTCCCTGGCTGTCCCCTAGGTGTCCCTGGGGGAGCCCTGGGTGTCCCTGGAGTGCCCGGGCTGTCCCCTAAATGTCCCTGGGAGTGCCCTGGCTTTCCCCTCGGTGTCCCTGGGGGTGCCCTGCCTGTCCCCTAGGTGTCCCTGGGGGTGACCTGGCTGTCTTTAGTGTGCCCTGGCTGTCCCCTAGGTGTCCCTGGGTGTGCCCTGCCTGTCCCCTAGGTGTCGTTCGGGGTACTCTGGGTGTCCCTGGGGGTGCCCTGCCTGTCCCCTAGGTGGCCCTGGGGGTGCCCTGGGTGTCCCTGGGGTGCCCTGGCTGTCCCCTTGGTGTCCCTGGGGGTGCCCTGGGTGTCCCTGGGGTGCCCTGGCTGTCCCCTAGGGGTCTCTGGGGGTGCCCTGGCTGTCCCGTCAGTGTCCCTGGGGGTGCCCTGCCTGTCCCCTAGGTGTCCCTGCGGGTGCCCTGGCTGTCCCTAGGGTGCCCTGGCTGTGCCTTCGGTGTCCCTAGGGGTGACCTCGGTGTCCCTGGGGGTGCCCTGGCTGTCCCCTAGGTGTCCCTGGGGGAGCCCTGGCTGTCCCTGGGGTGCCCTGGCTGTCCCCTAGGTGGCCCTGGGGGTGCCCTGGGTGTCCCTGGGGGTGCCCTGGAGGTCCCCTAGGTGTCCCTGTGGGTGCCCAGAGTGTCCCTGGGAGTGCCCTGGCTGTCCCCTAGGGGTCTCTGGGCGTGCCCTGGCTGTCCCATTATTGTCCCTGGGAATGCCCTGCCTGTCCCCTAGGTGTCCCTGGGGTTCCCCTTGGTGTCCCTGGGGGTGCCCAGGGTGTTCCTTCGGGGTCCCTGGGGGTGCCCTGGCTGTCCCTGGCGTGCCCTGGCTGTGCCCTAGGGGTCCCTGGGGGTGCCCTGGCTGTCCCTAGGGTGCCCTGGCTGTCACCTAGGTGTCCCTTGGGGTGCGCTGGTGTCCCTCGGGGTGCCCTGGCTGTCCCCTAGGTGTCCCTGGGGGTGCCCTGCCTGTCCCCTTCGTGTCCCTGGGGGTGCCCTGGCTGTCCCCTAGGTGTCCCTGGGGGTGCCCTACCTGTCCCCAGGGTGCCCTGGCTGTGCTCTCGGTGTCTCTGGGGGTGCCCTGGCTGTCCCTAGGGTTCCCTGCCTGTCCCCTCGGTGTCCCTGGGGGTGCCATGGCTGTCCCTAGGGTGACCTGTCTGTCCCCTAGGGGTCTCTGGGGGTGCCCTGCCTGTCCCCTAGGTGTCCCTGGGGGTGCCCTGGATGTCCCTGGGGGTGCCCTGGCTGTCCCCTAGGTGTCCCTGAGGGCGCCCAGGTTGTCCCTGGTGTGCCCTGGCTGTCCCCTACGTGTCCTTGGGGGTGCCCTGGGTGACCCTGGGGGTGCCCTTGCTGTCCCCTAGGTGTCCCTGGGTGTGCCCTGGGTGTCCCTGGGGTGCCCTGGCTGTCCCCTAGGTGTCCCTGGGGGTGCCATGCCTGTCCCCTAGGTGTCCCTGGGTGTGCCCTGGCTGTCCCTAGGGTGCCCTGGCTGTCCCCTAGGTGTCCCTGGGGGTGACCTGCCTGTCCCCTAGGTGTCCCTGGGGGTGCCCTGGCTGTCCCCAGGGTGCCTTGGCTGTGCCCTCGGTGTCTCTGGGGGTGCCGTGGCTGTCCCGTCGGTGTCCCTGGGGGTGCCCTGGCTGTCCCTAGTGTGCCGTGGCTGTCCCCTAGGTGTCCCAGGGGGGGCCCTGGGTGTGCCTGGGGTGCCCTGGCTGTCCCCTAGGTGTCCCTGGGGGTGCCCTGGGTGTCCCTGGGGACGCCCTGGCTGTCCCCTAGGTGTCCCTGGGGGTGCGCTGGGTGTCCCTAGGGTGCCCTGCCTGTGCCCTAGGGGTCCCTTGGGGTGCGCTGGTGTCCCTCGGGGTGCCCTGGCTGTCCCCTAGGTGTCCCTGGGGGTGACCTGGCTGTCTTTAGGGTGCCCTGGCTGTCCCCTAGGTGTCCCTGGGTGTGCCCTGCCTGTCCCCTAGGTGTCGTTCGGGGTGCCCTGGGTGTCCCTGGGGGTGCCCTGCCTGTCCCCTAGGTGTCCCTGGGGGTGCCCTGGGTGTCCCTGGGGTGCCCTGGCTGTCCCCTTGGTGTCCCTGGGGGTGCCCTGGGTGTCCCTGGGGAGCCCTGGCTGTCCCCTAGGGGTCTCTGGGGGTGCCCTGGCTGTCCCGTCAGTGTCCCTGTTGGTGCCCTGCCTGTCCCCTAGGTGTCCCTGGGGGTTCCCTGCCTGTCCCCTAGGTGTCCCTGGGGGTGCCCTGGGTGTCCCTGGAGTGCCCTGGCTGTTCCCTAAATGTCCCTGGGGGTGCCCTGGCTGTCCCCTAGTTGTCACTGAGGGTGTCCTGCCTTCCCCTAGGCGTCCCTGGGGGTGCCCTGGCTTTCCCCTCGGTGTCCCTGGGGGTGCCCTGCCTGTCCCCTAGATGTCCCTGGGGGTGCCCTGGGTGTCCCTGGGGGGGCGCTGGCTATCCCCTACGTGTCCCTGGGCGGGCCCTGGCTGTCCCTGGTGTGCCCTGGCTGTCCCCTTGGTGTCCCTGGGGGAGCCCTGGCTGTCCCCTAGGTGTCCCTCGGGGTGCCCTTCCTGTCCTCTAGGTGTCCCTGGGGGTTCCCTGGCTGTCCCTCGGGTTCCCTGGCTGTCCCCTAGGTGTCCCTGGGGGTGGCTAGGGTGTCCCTGGGGTTCCCTGGCTGTCCCCTAGGTGTCCCTGGGGGGGCCCTGGGTGTCCCTGGGGGTGCAAAGGGTGTCAGTGGGGTTCCCTGGCTGTCCCGTACTTGTCCCTGGGGTTCCCTGGCTGTCCCCTTGGTTTCCCTGGGAGTGCCCTGAGTGTCCCTGGGCTGCCCTGGCTGTCCCCTAGGTGTCCCTGGGGTGCCCGGGAGGTCCCCTACGTGTCCCTGGGGTACCCTGGGTGTCCCTGGGCTGCCCTGGGGTGCCCTGCCTGTTCCCTTAGGTGTCCCTGGGCTGCCCTGGCTGTCCTTGGGGTGCCCTGGCTGTCCCGTAGGTGTCCCTGGGGGTGCCCTCGCTGTCCCTGGGGTGCCCTGGCTGTCCCCTAGGTGGCCCTGGGGGTGCCCTGGGTGTCCCTGGGGGTGCCCTGGAGGTCCCCTAGGTGTCTTTGGGGGTGCCCTGGCTGTCCCTGGGGCGCCCTGGCTGTCCCCAAGGTGTCCCTGGGGTGCCCTGGCTGTCCCCTAGGTGTCCCTGGGGGTGCCCTGGCTGTCCCTAGGGTGCCCTGGCTGTCCCCTAGGTGTCCCTGGGTGTGCCCTGGGTGTCCCTGGGCGTGCACAGGGTGTCCCTGGGGTTCCCTGGCTGTCCCCTAGGTGTCCCGGGATGTGCCCTGGCTGTCCCCTAGGTGTCCCTGGGAATGTACAGGGTGTCCCTGGAGTTCCCTGGCTGTCCCCTAGGTGTCTCTGGGGGGGCCCTGGTGTCCCTGGGTTGCCCTGGCTGTCCCCTAGGTGTCCTTGCCTGGCTCGTATCCTCGGCTCCGCCTCCGGCGCCATGGTGACTCCCCTCCCAGTCTGGACCATTGTGGCCTCACCCCCTCCTTTGGGGCCATCCGACCCATCCCAGTATAGACCAGTAAGGCACCGAGTGGCCACCATGGACCCCCACACGCCTGCCAGTTCATCCCAGTTCATCCCAGTCCACTCTTTGTCCATCCCAGGTTTCTCTGGTCACCCTCCCAGTGCTCTCAGTCCATCCCAGTCCCGCAGGTGTTGGTGCTTGGGGCTTGATGAGCTGGTGCCTGTCCACAACGTGGAGCGGCTCAAACGGGACCTCAGGGTGAGGGGGGCGCGGATTTGGGGGGATCCTGGGGGTCCTGAGTTGTCGTGGAGGGGGTTTTTGGGTTGTGGGGGGTCCGGGGGGCGTCCTGGGGGCTGCTTTGGGTGCTTTGGGGGGTATTCGGGAGGTTTGGGCGGCCCATTTGAGGCATCAAAGAACCTGAGGAGGGTTTTGATAGCTCCTGGAGGTGGAGGCGGCCGTGGGGGTGAGCTGGCTGTCCCAGGGGGTTCCTGGCTGTCCCTCGATGTCCCTGGGGTGCCCTGGCTGTCACTTAGGTGTCCCTCGGGGTGCCCTGGCTGTCCCTAGGGTGCCCTGGCTGTCCCCTAGGTGTCCCTGGGGTGCCCTGACTGTCCCTAGGTGTCCCTGGGGGTACCCTGGCTGTCCCTGGAGGTGCCCTGCCTGTCCCCTAGGTGTCCCTGGGGGTGTCCTGCCTTGCCCTAGGTGTCCCTGGGGGTGCCCTGGCTGTCCCCTCCGTGTCCCTGGGGGTGCCCTGGGTGTCCCTGGGGTGCCCTGGCTGACCCCAAGGTGTCCCTTGGGGTGCCCAGAGTGTCCCTAGGAGGTCCCTGGCTGTCCCCTAGGGGTCTCTGGGGGTGCCCTGGCTGTCCCGTCAGTGTCCCTGGGGGTGCCCTGCCTGTCCCTTAGGTGTCCCTGGGTGTGCCCTGGCTGTCCCTAGGGTGCCCTGGCTGTGCCCTCGGTGTCTCTGGGGGTGCCCTGGCTGTCCCTAGGGTGCCATGGCAGTCCCTAGGGTGCCCTGGCTGTCCTATCGGTGTCCCTGGGGGTGCCCTGGGTGTCCCTGGGTAGCCCTGCCTGTCCCCTAGGTGTCCCTGGGGGGGCCCTGGCTGTCCCCTAGGTGTCCCTGGGGGGGCCCTGGGTGTCCCTGGGGTGCCCGGGAGGTCCCCTACGTATCCCTGGGGTACCCTGGGTGTCTCTGGGCTGCCCTGGGGAGCCCTGCCTGTCCCCTAGGTGTCCCTGGGCTGCCCTGGCTGTCCTTGGGGTGCCCTGGCTGTCCCGTAGGTGTCCCTGGGGTGCCATGGCTGTCCCCTCAGTGTCCCTGGGGGTGCCCTGGCTCTCCCCTAGGGGTCCCTGAGGGTGCCCTGGGTGTCCCTGGCGTGCCCTGGCTGTCTCCTAGGTGTCCCTGGGCGTGCCCTGGCTGTCCCTAGGCGTCCCTGGGGGTGCCCTGGCTGTCCCCTAGGCGTCCCTGGGGGTACCCTGGCTGTCCCCTAGGTGTCCCTGGGGGTGCCCTGGCTGTCCCTAGTGTGCCGTGGCTGTCCCCTAGGTGTCCCTGGGGGTGACCTGGGTGTCCCTGGGGATGCCCTGGCTGTCCCCTAGGTGTCCCTGGGGGTGCCCTGGGTGTCCCTGGGGTGCTCTGGCTGTCCCCTTGGTGTCCCTGGGGGTGCCCTGGCTGTCCCTCGGGTGCCATGGCTGTCCTCTACGTGTCCCTGGGATGCCGTGGCTGTCCCCTCGGTGTCCCTGGGGGTGCCCTGCCTTTCCCTTTGGTGTCCTTGGGGGGGCCCTGGCTGTCCCTTAGGTGTCCCTGGGGGTGCCCTGCCTGTCCCCTACGTGTCCCTGGGTGGTGCCATTCCTGTCCCCTAGGTGTCCCTGGGGGTGCCCTGCCTGTCCCCAGGGTGCCCTGGCTGTGCCCTCGGTGTCCCTGGGGGTGCCCTGGCTGTCCCTAGGGTTCCCTGCCTGTCCCCTCGGTGTCCCTGGGGGTGCCATGGCTGTCCCTAGGGTGCCCTGTCTGTCCCCTAGAGGTCTCTGGGGGTGCCCTGCCTGTCCCCTAGGTGTCCCTGGGGGTGCCCTGGGTGTCCCTGGGGGTGCCCTGGCTGTCCCCTAGGTTTCCCTGAGGGCGCCCAGGGTGTCCCTGGGGTGCCCTGGCTGTCCCCTACGTGTCCCTGGGGGTGCCCTGGGTGTCCCTGGGGGTGCCCTGGCTGTCCCCCTAGGTGTCCCTGGGGTGCCCTTGCTGTCCCCTAGGTGTCCCTGTGGGTGCCCTGGCTGTCCTTGCGGTGCTCTGGCTGTCCCCTTGGTGTCCCTGGGGGTGCCCTGGGTGTCCCTGGGGTGCCCTGGGGGTTCCCTGCCTGTCCCCTAGGTGTCCCTGGGGGGGCCCTGGCCATCCCCTAGGTGTCCCTGGGGGTTCCCTGCCTGTCCCCTTGGTGTCCCTGGGGGTGCCCTGGGTGTCCCTGGGTGTGCCCTGGCTGTCCCCTAGGTGTCCCTGGGGGTTCCCTGCCTGTCCTCTAGGTGTCCCTGGGGGTTCCCTGGGTGTCCCTGGAGTGCCCTGGCTGTCACCTAAATGTCCCTGGGGGTGCCCTGGGTGTCCCTGGAGTGCCCTAGCTGTCCCCTAAATGTCCCTGGGGGTGCCCTGGCTGTCCCCTAGGTGTCCCTTGGGGTGTCCTGCCTTCCCCTAGGTGTCCCTGGGGGTGCCCTGGCTTTCCCTCGGTGTCCCTGGGGGTGCCCTGTCTGTCCCCTTGGTGTCCCAGGGGGTGCCCTGGGTGTCCCTGGCGTGCCCTGGCTGTCCCCTAGGTGTCCCTAGGGGTGCCCTGGCTGTCCCCTTGGTGTCCCTGGGGTGCCATGGCTGTCCCCTTGGTGTCCCTGGGAGAGCCCTGGGTGTCCCTGGGGTGCCTTGGGGGTGCCCTGCCTTTCCCCTAGGTGTCCCTGGGGGTGCCAGGCCTGTCCCCTAGGTGTCCCTGGGTGTGCCCTGGCTGTCCCTAGGGTGCCCTGGCTGTCCCCTAGGTGTCCCTGGGGGTGACCTGCCTGTCCCCTAGGTGTCCCTGGGGGTGCCCTGGCTGTCCCCAGGGCTCCCTGGCTGTGCCCTCTGTGTCTCTGGGGGTGCCGTGGCTGTCGCCTCGGTGTCCCTGGGGGTGCCCTGGCTCTCCCTAGTGTGCCGTGGCTGTCCCCTAGGTGTCCTGGGGGTGCCCTGGGTGTGCCTGGGGTGCCCTGGCTGTCCCCTAGGTGTCCCTGGGGGTGACCTGGGTGTCCCTTGGGGTGTCCCTGGGGGTGCCCTGGGTGTCCCTGGAGTGCCCTGGCTGTCCCCTAAATGTCCCTGGGAGTGCCCTGGCTTTCCCCTCGGTGTCCCTGGGGGTGCCCTGCCTGTCCCCTAGGTGTCCCTGGGTGTGCCCTGCCTGTCCCCTAGGTGTCGTTCGGGGTGCCCTGGGTGTCCCTGGGGGTGCCCTGCCTGTCCCCTAGGTGTCGCTGGGGGTGCCCTGGGTGTCCCTGGGGTGCCCTGGCTGTCCCCTTGGTGTCCCTGGGGGTGCCCTGGGTGTCCCTGGGGTGCCCTGGCTGTCTCCTAGGGGTCTCTGGGGGTGCCCTGGCTGTCCCGTCAAGTGTCCTGGGGGTGCCCTGCCTGTCCCCTAGGTGTCCCTGGGGGTTCCCTGCCTGTCCCCGAGGTGTCCCTGGGGGTGCCCTGGGTGTCCCTGGAGTGCCCTGGCTGTCCCCTAAATGTCCCTGGGGTGCCCTGGCTGTCCCCTAGGTGTCACTGAGGGTGTCCTGCCTTCCCCTAGGCGTCCCTGGGGGTGCCCTGGCTTTCCCCTCGGTGTCCCTGGGGGTGCCCTGCCTGTCCCCTAGATGTCCCTGGCTGTCCCCTAGGTGTCCCTGGGGGTGCCCTCGCTGTCCCTGGGGTGCCCTGGCTGTCCCCTAGGTGTCCCTGGGCGTCCCCATGGTGTGCCTGGGGGTGCCCAGGGTGTCCCTTAGGTGTCCCTGGGAGTGCCCTTGCTGTCCCCTTGGTGTCCCTGGGGGTGCCCTGGGTGTCCCTGGAGTGCCCTAGCTGTCCCCTAAATGTCCCTGGGGGTGCCCTGGCTGTCCCCTAAATGTCCCTGGGGGTGCCCTGGCTGTCCCCTAGGTGTCACTGTGGGTGTCCTGCCTTCCCCTAGGCGTCCCTGGGGGTGCCCTGGTTTCCCCTCGGTGTCCCTGGGGGTGCCCTGCCTGTCCCCTAGATGTCCCTGGGGGTGCCCTGGGTGTCCCTGGAGGGGCGCTGGCTATCCCCTTGGTGTCCCTGGGGGGGCCCTGGCTGTCCCCTAGGTGTCCCTCGGGGTGCCCTTCCTGTCCTCTAGGTGTCCCTGGGGGTTCCCTGGCTGTCCCTCGGGTTCCCTGGCTGTCCCCTAGGTGTCCCTGGGGGTGGCTAGGGTGTCCCTGGGGTTCCCTGTCTGTCCCCTAGGTGTCCCTGGGGGGGCCCTGGGTGTCCCTGGGGGTGCACAGGGTGTCAGTGGGGTTCCCTGGCTGTCCCGTACTTGTCCCTGGGGTTCCCTGGCTGTCCCCTAGGTTTCCCTGGGGGTGCCCTGAGTGTCCCTGGGCTGCCCTGGCTGTCCCCTAGGTGTCCCTGGGGGTGCCCTCGCTGTCCCTGGGGTGCCCTGGCTGTCCCCTAGGTGTCCCTGGGCGTCCCCTTGGTGTCCCTGGGGGTGCCCAGGGTGTCCCTTAGGTGTCCCTGGGGGTGCCCTTGCTGTCCCCCTTGGTGTCCCTGGGGGTGCCCTGGGTGTCCCTGGGGATGCCCTGGCTGTCCCCTAGGTGTCCCTGGGGGTTCCCTGCGTGTCCCTTAGGTGTCCTTGGGGGTGCCCTGGCTGTCCCTAGGGTGGCATGGCTGTGCCCTCGGTGTCCCTGGGGGTGCCCTGGCTGTCCCTAGGGTGCCCTGGCTGTCCCCTAGGTGTCCCTGGGGGTGCCCTGGGTGTCGCTGGGGGTGCCCTGGCTGTCCCCTAGGTGTCCCTGGGGGTGCCCTGGCTGTCCCCTAAGTGTCCCTGGGGGTGCCCTGGGTGTCCCTGGGGTGCCCTGGCTGTCCCCTAGTTGTCCCTGGGGGGGCCCTGGCTGTCCCCTAGGTGTCCCTGGGGGTGCCCTGCCTGTCCCCTAGGTGTCCCTGGGGATGCCCTGGCTGTCCTCTAGGTGTCCCTGGGGGTGCCCTGGGTGTCCCTGGGGATGCCCTGGCTGTCCCCTAGGTGTCCCTGGGGGTGCGCTGGGTGTCCCTAGGGTGCCCTGGCGGTGCCCTTGGTGTCCCCGGGGGTGCCCTGGCTGTCCCTCGGGTGCCCTGGCTGTCCCCTAGGTGTCCCTGGGGGTGCCCTGGCTGTCTCTGGAGTGCCCTGGCTGTCCCCTAGGTGTTCCTGGGGGTGCCCTGGCTGTCCCCTAGGTGTCACTGGGGGTGCCCTGGCTGTCCTCTAGGTGTCCCTGGGGGTGCCCTGGGTGTCCCTGGGGGTGCCGTGGCGGTCCCTAGGGTGCCCTGGCTGTCCCCTAGGTGTCCCTGGGGGTGCCCTGGATGTCCCTGAGGTGCCCTGGCTGTCTTCAAGGTGTCCCTGTGGGTGCCCTGGGTGTCCCTGGGAGTACCCTGGCTGTCCCCTAGGTGTCCCTGGGGGTGTCCTGCCTTCCCCTCGGTGTCCCTGGGGCTGCCCTGGCTTTCCCCTCGGTGTCCCTGGGGGTGCCCTGCCTGTCCCCTCTGTGTCCCTGGGGGTTCCCTGGCTGTCTTTAGGCTGCCCTGGCTGTCCCCTAGGTGTCCCTGGGGGTGCCCTGGGTGTCCCTGGAGTGCCCTGGCTGTCCCCTTGGTGTCCCTGGGGGGGCCCTGGCTGTCCCCTAGGTGTCCCTGGGGGTGCCCTGCCTGTCCCCTAGGTGTCCCTGGGGGTGCCCTGGCTGTCCTCTAGGTGTCCCTGGGGGTGCCCTGGGTGTCCCTGGGGGTGCCCTGGCTGTCCCCTAGGTGTCCCTGGGGGTGCCCTGGCTGTCCTCTAGGTGTCCCTGGGGGTGCCCTGGGTGTCCCTGGGGATGCCCTGGATGTCCCCTAGGTGTCCCTGGCGTTGCCCTGGCTGTCCCTAGGGTGCCCTGGCTGTCCCCTTGGTGTCCCTGGGGGTGCTCTGGCTGTCCCTCGGGTGCCCTGGCTGTCCCCTAGGTGTCCCTGGGGGTGCCCTGGCTGTCTCTGGAGTGCCCTGGCTGTTCCCTAGGTGTGCCTGGGGGTGCCCTGGCTGTCCCCTAGGTCTCCCTGGGGGAGCCCTGGGTGTGCCTGGGGTGCCCTGGCTGTCCCCTAGGTGTCCCTGTGGGGGCCCTGGCTGTCCCTGGGGTGCCCTGGCTGTCCCCTAGGTGGCCCTGGGGGTGCCCTGGGTGTCCCTGGGGGTGCCCTGGAGGTCCCCTAGGTGTCCCTGGGGGTGCCCTCGGTGTCCCTGGTGTGCCCTGGCTGTCCCCTAGGTGTCCCTGTGGGTGCCCAGAGTGTCCCTGGGAGTGCCCTGGCTGTCCCCTAGGGGTCTCTGGGGGTGCCCTGGCTGTCCCGTCAGTGTCCCTGGGAATGCCCTGCCTGTCCCCTAGGTGTCCCTGGGGGTCCCCTTGGTGTCCCTGGGGGTGCCCAGGGTGTTCCTTCGGTGTCCCTGGGGGTGCCCTGGCTGTCCCTGGGGTGCTCTGGATGTCCCCTTGGTGTCCCTGGGGGTGCCCTGGCTGTCCCTGGCGTGCCCTGGCTGTGCCCTAGGGGTCCCTGGGGGTGCCCTGGCTGTCCCTAGGGTGCCCTGGCTGTCACCTAGGTGTCTCTTGGGGTGCGCTGGTGTCCCTCGTGGTGCCCTGGCTGTCCCCTAGGTGTCCCTGGGGGTGCCCTGGCTGTCCCTGGAGTGCCCTGGCTGTCCCCTAGGTGTCCCTGGGGGTGCCCTGGCTGTCCCCTAGGTGTCCCTGGGGGTGCCCTGCCTCTCCCCTAGGTGTCCCTGGGGGTGCCCTGGCTCTCCCCTAGGTGTCCCTGGGGGTGCCCTGGGTGTCCCTGGGGGTGCCCTGGCTGTCCCCTAGGTTTCCATGGGGGTGCCCTGGGTGTCCCTGGGGGTGCCCTCGCTGTCCCTGGGGTGCCCTGGCTATCCCCTAGGTGGCCCTGGGGGTGCCCTGGTGTCCCTGGGGTGCCTTGGGGGTGCCCTGCCTGTCCCCTAGGTGTCCCTGGGGGTGCCAGGCCTGTCCCCTAGGTGTCCCTGGGTGTGCCCTGGCTGTCCTTAGGGTGCCCTGGCTGTCCCCTAGGTGTCCCTGGGGGTGACCTGCCTGTCCCCTAGGTGTCCCTGGGGGTGCCCTGGCTGTCCCCAGGGTGCCCTGGCTGTGCCCTCGGTGTCTCTGGGGGTGCCGTGGCTGTCCCCTCGGTGTCCCTGGGGGTGCCCTGGCTGTCCCTAGTGTGCCGTGGCTGTCCCCTAGGTGTCCCTGGGGGTGACCTGGGTGTCCCTGGGGGTGCCCTGGCTTTCCCCTCTGTGTCCCTGGGGGTTCCCTGGCTGTCTTTAGGGTGCCCTGGCTGTCCCCTAGGTGTCCCTGGGGGTGCCCTGGGTGTCCCTGGAGTGCCCTGGCTGTCCCCTAGTTGTCCCTGGGGGGGCCCTGGCTGTCCCCTAGGTGTCCCTGGGGGTGCCCTGCCTGTCCCCTAGGTGTCCCTGGGGGTGCCCTGGCTGTCCTCTAGGTGTCCCTGGGGGTGCCCTGGGTGTCCCTGGGGGTGCCCTGGCTGTCCCCTAGGTGTCCCTGGGGGTGCCCTGGCTGTCCTCTAGGTGTCCCTGGGGGTGCCCTGGGTGTCCCTGGGGATGCCCTGGCTGTCCCCTAGGTGTCCCTAGCGTTGCCCTGGCTGTCCCTAGGGTGCCCTGGCTGTCCCCTTGGTGTCCCTGGGGGTGCTCTGGCTGTCCCTCGGGTGCCCTGGCTGTCCCCTAGGTGTCCCTGGGGGTGCCCTGGCTGTCTCTGGAGTGCCCTGGCTGTCCCCTAGGTGTCCCTGGGGGTGCCCTGGCTGTCCCCTAGGTGTCCCTGGGGTTGCCCTGGCTGTCTTCTAGGTGTCCCTGGGGGTGCCCTGGCTGTCCCCTAGGTGTCCCTGGGGGAGCCCTGGGTGTGCCTGGGGTGCCCTGGCTGTCCCCTAGGTGTCCCTGGAAGGGCCCTGGCTGTCCCTGGGGTGCCCTGGCTGTCCCCTAGGTGGCCCTGGGGGTGCCCTGGGTGTCCCTGGGGGTGCCCTGGAGGTCCCCTAGGTGTCCCTGGGGGTGCCCTCGGTGTCCCTGGTGTGCCCTGGCTGTCCCTAGGTGTCCCTGAGGGTGCCCAGAGTGTCCCTGGGCGTGCCCTGGCTGTCCCCTAGGGGTCTCTGGGGGTGACCTGGCTGTCCCGTCAGTGTCCCTGGGAATGCCCTGCCTGTCCCCTAGGTGTCCCTGGGGGTCCCCTTGGTGTCCCTGGGGGTGCCCAGGGTGTTCCTTCGGTGTCCCTGGGGGTGCCCTGGCTGTCCCTGGGGTGCTCTGGATGTGCCCTTGGTGTCCCTGGGGGTGCCCTGGCTGTCCCTGGCGTGCCCTGGCTGTGCCCTAGGGGTCCCTGGGGGTGCCCTGGCTGTCCCTAGGGTGCCCTGGCTGTCACCTAGGTGTCCCTTGGGGTGCGCTGGTGTCCCTCGGGGTGCCCTGGCTGTCCCCTAGGTGTCCCTGGGGGTGCCCTGGCTGTCCCTGGGGGTGCCCTGGCTGTCCCCCTAGGTGTCCCTGGGGGTGCCCTGCCTCTCCCCTAGGTGTCCCTGGGGTGCCCTGCCTCTCCCCTAGGTGTCCCTGGGGGTGCCCTGGCTCTCCCCTAGGTGTCCCTGGGGGTGCCCTGGGTGTCCCTGGGGGTGCCCTGGCTGTCCCCTAGGTTTCCATGGGGGTGCCCTGGGTGTCCCTGGGGGTGCCCTCGCTGTCCCTGGGGTGCCCTGGCTATCCCCTAGGTGGCCCTGGGGGTGCCCTGGGTGTCCCTGGGGTGCCTTGGGGGTGCCCTGCCTGTCCCCTAGGTGTCCCTGGGGGTGCCAGGCCTGTCCCCTAGGTGTCCCTAGGTGTGCCCTGGCTGTCCCTAGGGTGCCCTGGCTGTCCCCTAGGTGTCCCTGGGGGTGACCTACCTGTCCCCTAGGTGTCCCTGGGGGTGCCCTGGCTGTCCCCAGGGTGCCCTGGCTGTGCCCTCGGTGTCTCTGGGGGTGCCGTGGCTGTCCCCTCGGTGTCCCTGGGGGTGCCCTGGCTGTCCCCTAGGTGTCCCTGGGGGTGCCCTGGGTGTCCCTGGGGTGCTCTGGCTGTCCCCTTGGTGTCCCTGGGGGTGCCCTGGCTGTCCCTGGGGTGCCATGGCTGTCCTCTACGTGTCCCTGGGGATGCCGTGGCTGTCCCCTCGGTGGCCCTGGGGGTGCCCTGCCTTTCCCTTTGGTGTCCTTGGGGGGGCCCTGGCTGTCCCTTAGGTGTCCCTGGGGGTGCCCTGCCTGTCCCCTACGTGTCCCTGGGTGGTGCCATTCCTGTCCCCTAGGTGTCCCTGGGGGTGCCCTGCCTGTCCCCAGGGTGCCCTGGCTGTGCCCTCGGTGTCCCTGGGGGTGCCCTGGCTGTCCCTAGGGTTCCCTGCCTGTCCCCTCGGTGTCCCTGGGGGTGCCATGGCTGTCCCTAGGGTGCCCTGTCTGTCCCCTAGGGGTCTCTGGGGGTGCCCTGCCTGTCCCCTAGGTGTCCCTGGGGGTGCCCTGGGTGTCCCTGGGGGTGCCCTGGCTGTCCCCTAGGTTTCCCTGAGGGCGCCCGGGGTGTCCCTGGGGTGCCTTGGCTGTCCGCTACGTGTCCCTGGGGGTGCCCTGGGTGACCCTGGGGTGCCCTTGCTGTCCCCTAGGTGTCCCTGTGGGTGCCCTGGCTGTCCTTGCGGTGCTCTGGCTGTCCCCTTGGTGTCCCTGGGGGTGCCCTGGGTGTCCCTGGGGTGCCCTGGGGGTTCCCTGCCTGTCCCCTAGGTGTCCCTGGGGGGGCCCTGGCCATCCCCTAGGTGTCCCTGGGGGTTCCCTGCCTGTCCCCTTGGTGTCCCTGGGGGTGCCCTGGGTGTCCCTGGGTGTGCCCTGGCTGTCCCCTAGGTGTCCCTGGGGGTTCCTGCCTGTCCTCTAGGTGTCCCTGGTGGTTCCCTGGGTGTCCCTGGAGTGCCCTGGCTGTCACCTAAATGTCCCTGGGGGTGCCCTGGGTGTCCCTGGAGTGCCCTAGCTGTCCCCTAAATGTCCCTGGGGGTGCCCTGGCTGTCCCCTAGGTGTCCCTTGGGGTGTCCTGCCTTCCCCTAGGTGTCCCTGGGGGTGCCCTGGCTTTCCCCTCGGTGTCCCTGGGGGTGCCCTGTCTGTCCCCTTGGAGTCCCAGGGGGTGCCCTGGGTGTCCCTGGCGTGCCCTGGCTGTCCCCTAGGTGTCCCTAGGGGTGCCCTGGCTGTCCCCTTGGTGTCCCTGGGGTGCCATGGCTGTCCCCTTGGTGTCCCTGGGAGAGCCCTGGGTGTCCCTGGGGTGCCTTGGGGGTGCCCTGCCTTTCCCCTAGGTGTCCCTGGGGGTGCCATGCCTGTCCCCTAGGTGTCCCTGGGTGTGCCCTGGCTGTCCCTAGGGTGCCCTGGCTGTCCCCTAGGTGTCCCTGGGGGTGACCTGCCTGTCCCCTAGGTGTCCCTGGGGGTGCCCTGGCTGTCCCCAGGGCTCCCTGGCTGTGCCCTCTGTGTCTCTGGGGGTGCCGTGGCTGTCGCCTCGGTGTCCCTGGGGGTGCCCTGGCTCTCCCTAGTGTGCCGTGGCTGTCCCCTAGGTGTCCCTGGGGGTGCCCTGGGTGTGTCTGGGGTGCCCTGGCTGTCCCATAGGTGTCCCTGGGGGTGACCTGGGTGTCCCTTGGGGTGTCCCTGGGTGTGCCCTGGGTGTCCCTGGAGTGCCCTGGCTGTCCCCTAAATGTCCCTGGGAGTGCCCTGGCTTTCCCCTCGGTGTCCCTGGGGGTGCCCTGCCTGTCCCCTAGGTGTCCCTGGGTGTGCCCTGCCTGTCCCCTAGGTGTCGTTCGGGGTGCCCTGGGTGTCCCTGGGGGTGCCCTGCCTGTCCCCTAGGTGTCGCTGGGGGTGCCCTGGGTGTCCCTGGGGTGCCCTGGCTGTCCCCTTGGTGTCCCTGGGGGTGCCCTGGGTGTCCCTGGGGTGCCCTGGCTGTCTCCTAGGGGTCTCTGGGGGTGCCCTGGCTGTCCCGTCAGTGTCCCTGGGGGTGCCCTGCCTGTCCCCTAGGTGTCCCTGGGGGTTCCCTGCCTGTCCCCGAGGTGTCCCTGGGGGTGCCCTGGGTGTCCCTGGAGTGCCCTGGCTGTCCCCTAAATGTCCCTGGGGGTGCCCTGGCTGTCCCCTAGGTGTCACTGAGGGTGTCCTGCCTTCCCCTAGGCGTCCCTGGGGGTGCCCTGGCTTTCCCCTCGGTGTCCCTGGGGGTGCCCTGCCTGTCCCCTAGATGTCCCTGGCTGTCCCCTAGGTGTCCCTGGGGGTGCCCTCGCTGTCCCTGGGGTGCCCTGGCTGTCCCCTAGGTGTCCCTGGGCGTCCCCTTGGTGTCCCTGGGGGTGCCCAGGGTGTCCCTTAGGTGTCCCTGGGGGTGCCCTTGCTGTCCCCTTGGTGTCCCTGGGGGTGCCCTGCCTGTCCCCTAGATGTCCCTGGCTGTCCCCTAGGTGTCCCTGGGGGTGCCCTCGCTGTCCCTGGGGTGCCCTGGCTGTCCCCTAGGTGTCCCTGGGCGTCCCCTTGGTGTCCCTGGGGGTGCCCTGGCTGTCCCCTAGGTGTCCCTGGGGGTGCCCTGGGTGTCCCTGGGGGTGCCCTGGCTGTCCCCTAGGTGTCCCTGGGGGTGCCCTGGGTGTCCCTGGGGGTGCCCTCGCTGTCCCTGGGGTGCCCTGGCTGTCCCCAAGGTGTCCCTGGGGGTGCCCTGCCTGTCCTCTCGGTGTCCCTGGGGGTGCCCTGGCTGTGCCCTCGGTGTCCCTGGGGGTGCCCTGGCTGTCCCTAGGGTGCCCTGGCTGTCCCCTAGGTGTCCCTGGGTGTGCCCTGGGTGTCCCTGGGCGTGCACAGGGTGTCCCTGGGGTTCCCTGGCTGTCCCCTAGGTGTCCCGGGATGGGCCCTGGCTGTCCCCTAGGTGTCCCTGGGGGTGTACAGGGTGTCCCTGGGGTTCCCTGGCTGTCCCCTAGGTGTCTCTGGGGGGGCCCTGGTGTCCCTGGGTTGCCCTGGCTGTCCCCTAGGTGTCCTTGCCTGGCTCGTATCCTCGACTCCGCCTCCGGCGCCATGGTGACTCCCCTCCCAGTCTGGACCATTGTGGCCTCACCCCCTCCCCTGGGGCCATCCGACCCATCCCAGTATAGACCAGTAAGGCACCGAGTGGCCACCATGGACCCCCACACGCCTGCCAGTTCATCCCAGTTCATCCCAGTCCACTCTTTGTCCATCCCAGGTTTCTCTGGTCACCCTCCCAGTGCTGTCAGTCCATCCCAGTCCCGCAGGTGTTGGTGCTTGGGGCTTGATGAGCTGGTGCCTGTCCGCAACGTGGAGCGGCTCAAACGGGACCTCAGGGTGAGGGGGGCGCGGATTTGGGGGGATCCTGGGGGTCCTGAGTTGTCGTGGAGGGGGTTTTTGGGTTGTGGGGGGTCTGGGGGGCGTCCTGGGGGCTGCTTTGGGTGCTTTGGGGGGTATTCGGGAGGTTTGGGCGGCCCATTTGAGGCATCAAAGAACCTGAGGAGGGTTTTGATAGCTCCTGGAGATGGAGGCGGCAGTGGGGGTGAGCTGGCTGTCCCAGGCGGTTCCTGGCTGTCCCTCGATGTCCCTGGGGTGCCCTGGCTGTCACTTAGGTGTCCCTGGGGTGCCCTGACTGTCCCTGGGTGTCCCTGGGGGTACCCTGGCTGTCCCTGGAGGTGCCCTGCCTGTCCCCTACGTGTCCCTGGGGGTGTCCTGCCTTGCCCTAGGTGTCCCTGGGGGTGCCCTGGCTGTCCCCTCCGTGTCCCTGGGGGTGCCCTGGGTGTCCCTGGGGTGCCCTGGCTGACTCCAAGGTGTCCCTTGGGGTGCCCAGAGTGTCCCTAGGAGGTCCCTGGCTGTCCCCTAGGGGTCTCTGGGGGTGCCCTGGCTGTCCCGTCAGTGTCCCTGGGGGTACCCTGCCTGTCCCTTAGGATTCCCTAGGTGTGCCCTGGCTGTCCCTAGGGTGCCCTGGCTATGCCCTCGGTGTCTCTGGGGGTGCCCTGGCTGTCCCTAGGGTGCCATGGCTGTCCCTAGGGTGCCCTGGCTGTCCCCTCGGTGTCCCTGGGGGTGCCCTGGGTGTCCCTGGGTAGCCCTGGCTGTCCCCTAGGTGTCCCTGGGGGGGCCCTGGCTGTCCCCTAGGTGTCCCCTGGGGGGGCCCTTGGTGTCCCTGGGGTGCCCGGGAGGTCCCCTACGTGTCCCTGGGGTACCCTGGGTGTCCCTGGGCTGCCCTGGGGTGCCCTGCCTGTCCCCTAGGTGTCCCTGGGCTGCCCTGGCTGACCTTGGGGTGCCCTGGCTGTCCTTGGTGTCCCAGAGAGTGCCCTGGCTGTGCCGTAGGTGTCCCTGGGCTGCCCTGGCTGTCCCTAGGGTGCCCTGGCTGTGCCCTAGGTGTCCCTGGGGTGCCATGGCTGTCCCCTCAGTGTCCCTGGGGGTGCCCTAGCTCTCCCCTAGGGGTCCCTGAGGGTGCCCTGGGTGTCCCTGGCGTGCCCTGGCTGTCTCCTAGGTGTCCCTGGGGGTGCCCTGGCGGTTCTCTAGGTGTCCCTGGGGGTGCCCTGGGTGTCCCTGGGGTGCCCTGGATGTCCCCTAGGTGTCCCTGGGGGGGCCCTGGCTGTCCCCTAGGGGTCTCTGGGGGTGCCCTGGCTTTCCCGTCAGTGTCCCTGGGGGTGCCCTGCCTGTCCCCTAGGTGTCCCTGGGGGTGCCCGGCCTGTCTGCTAGGTGTCCCTGGGGGTGCCCTGGGTGTCCCTGGAGTGCCCTCGCTGTCCCCTAAATGTCCCTGGGGGTGCCCTGGCTTTCCCCTAGGTGTCCCTGGGGGTGTCCTGCCTTCCCCTAGGTGTCCCTGGGGGTGCCCTGGCTTTCCCCTCGGTGTCCCTGGGGGTGCCCTGCCTGTCCCCTAGGTGTCCCTGGGGGTGCCCTGGCTGTCTTTAGGGTGCCCTGGCTGTCCCCTAGGTGTCCCTGGAGGTGCCCTGGGTTTCCCTGGAGTGCCCTGGCTGTCCCCTAGTTGTCCCTGGGGGGGCCCTGGCTTTCCCCTAGGTGTCCCTGGAGTGCCCTGCCTGTCCCCTAGGTGTCCCTGGGATGCCCTGGCTGTCCTCTAGGTGTCCTTGGGGGTGCCCTGGGTGTCCCTGGGGTTGCCCTGGCTGTCCCCTAGGTGTCCCTGGGGGTGCGCTGGGTGTCCCTAGGGCGCCCTGGCTGTGCCCTTGGTGTCCCTGGGGGTGCTCTGGCTGTCCCTCGGGTGCCCTGGCTGTCGCCTAGGTGTCCCTGGGGGTGCCCTGGTGTCCCTCGGGGTGCCCTGGGTGTCCCCTAGGTGTCCCTGGGGGTGCCCTGGCTGTCCCCTAGGTTTCACTGGGGGTGCCCTGGCTGTCCTCTAGGTGTCCCTGGGGGTGCCCTGCGTGTCCCTGGGGTGCCCTGGCTGTCCCCTTCGTGTCCCTGGGGGTGCCCTACGTGTCCCTGGGGGTGCCCTGGCGGTCCCCTAGGGTGCCCTGGCTGTCCCCTAGGTGTCCCTGGGGGTTCCCTGCGTGTCCCCTAGGTGTCCTTGAGGGTGCCCTGGCTGTCCGTAGGGTGGCATGGCTGTGCCCTCGGTGTCCCTGGGGTGCCCTGGCTGTCCCAAAGGGTGCCCTGGCTGTCCCCTAGGTGTCCCTGGGGGTGCCCTGGGTGTGCCTGGGTGCCCTGTCTGTCCCCTAGGTGTCCCTGGGGGTGCCCTGGCTGTCTCCGAAGTGTCCCTGGGGGTGCCCTGGGTGTCCCTGGGGTGCCCTGGCTGTCCCCTAGTTGTCCCTGGGGGGGCCCTGGCTGTCCCCTAGGTGTCCCTGGGGGTGCGCTGGGTGTCCCTAGGGTGCCCTGGCTGTGCCCTTGGTGTCCCTGGGGGTGCTCTGGCTGTCCCTCGGGTGCCCTGGCTGTCCCCTAGGTGTCCCCTGGGGGTGCCCTGGCCGTCTCTGGAGTGCCCTGGCTGTCCCCTAGGTGTCCCTGGGGGTGCCCTGGCTGTCCCTGGAGTGCCCTGGCTGTCCCCTTGGTGTCCCTGGGGGTGCCCTGTCTGTCCCCTAGGTGTCCCTGGGGGTGCCCTGGCTGTCCCCTAGGTGTCCCTGGGGGTGCCCTGGCTGTCCCTGGGGGTGCCCTGGCTGTCCCTGAGGTGCCCTGGCTGTCCCTAGGGGTCTCTGGGGGTGCCCTGGCTGTCCCGTCAGTGTCCGTGGGGGTGCCCTGCCTGTCCCCTAGGTGTCCCTGGGGGTGCCCGGCCTGTCCCCTAGGTGTCCTGGGGGTGCCCTGGATGTCCCTGAGGTGCCCTGGCTGTCTTCAAGGTGTCCCTGGGGTTGCCCTCGCTGTCTTCTGGGTGTCCCTGGGGGTGCCCTGGCTGACCCCTAGGTGTCCCTGGGGGTGCCGTGGCTGTCGCTAGGGTGCCCTGGCTGTGCCTTCGGTGTCTCTGGGGGTGCCCTAGGTGTCCCTCGGGGTGACCTCGGTGTCCCTGGGGGTGCCCTGGCTGTCCCCTAGGTGTCCCTGGGGGGGCCCTGGCTGTCCCTGGGGTGCCCTGGCTGTCCCCTAGGTGGCCCTGGGGGTGCCCTGGGTGTCCCTGGGGGTGCCCTGGAGGTCCCCTAGGTGTCCCTGGGGGTGTCCTGGGTGTCCCTGGGGATGCCCTGGCTGTTCCCTAGGTGTCCCTGGGGGTTCCCTGCGTGTCCCCTAGGTGTCCTTGGGGGTGCCCTGGCTGTCCCTAGGGTGGCATGGCTGTTCCCTCGGTGTCCCTGGGAATGCCCTGGCTGTCCCTAGGGTGCCCTGGCTGTCTCCTAGGTGTCCCTGGGGGTGCCCTGGGTGTGCCTGGGGTGCCCTGGCTGTCCCCTAGGTGTCCCTGGGGGTGTACAGGGTGTCCCTGGGGTTCCCTGGCTGTCCCCTAGGTGTCTCTGGGGGGGCCCTGGTGTCCCTGGGTTGCCCTGGCTGTCCCCTAGGTGTCCTTGCCTGGCTCGTATCCTCGACTCCGCCTCCGGCGCCATGGTGACTCCCCTCCCAGTCTGGACCATTGTGGCCTCACCCCCTCCCCTGGGGCCATCCGACCCATCCCAGTATAGACCAGTAAGGCACCGAGTGGCCACCATGGACCCCCACACGCCTGCCAGTTCATCCCAGTTCATCCCAGTCCACTCTTTGTCCATCCCAGGTTTCTCTGGTCACCCTCCCAGTGCTCTCAGTCCATCCCAGTCCCGCAGGTGTTGGTGCTTGGGGCTTGATGAGCTGGTGCCTGTCCGCAACGTGGAGCGGCTCAAACGGGACCTCAGGGTGAGGGGGGCGCGGATTTGGGGGGATCCTGGGGGTCCTGAGTTGTCGTGGAGGGGGTTTTTGGGTTGTGGGGGGTCTGGGGGGCGTCCTGGGGGCTGCTTTGGGTGCTTTGGGGGTATTCGGGAGGTTTGGGCGGCCCATTTGAGGCATCAAAGAACCTGAGGAGGGTTTTGATAGCTCCTGGAGATGGAGGCGGCAGTGGGGGTGAGCTGGCTGTCCCAGGCGGTTCCTGGCTGTCCCTCGATGTCCCTGGGGGGCCCTGGCTGTCCCCTAGGTGTCCCTGGGGGTGCCCTGCCTGTCCCCTAGGTGTCCCTGGGGATGCCCTGGCTGTCCTCTAGGTGTCCCTGGGGTGCCCTGGGTGTCCCTGGGGATGCCCTCGCTGTCCCCTAGGTGTCCCTGGGGGTGCGCTGGGTGTCCCTAGGGTGCCCTGGCGGTGCCCTTGGTGTCCCCGGGGGTGCCCTGGCTGTCCCTCGGGTGCCCTGGCTGTCCCCTAGGTGTCCCTGGGGGTGCCCTGGCTGTCTCTGGAGTGCCCTGGCTGTCCCCTAGGTGTTCCTGGGGGTGCCCTGGCTGTCCCCTAGGTGTCACTGGGGGTGCCCTGGCTGTCCTCTAGGTGTCCCTGGGGGTGCCCTGGGTGTCCCTGGGGGTGCCGTGGCGGTCCCTAGGGTGCCCTGGCTGTCCCCTAGGTGTCCCTGGGGGTGCCCTGGATGTCCCTGAGGTGCCCTGGCTGTCTTCAAGGTGTCCCTGTGGGTGCCCTGGGTGTCCCTGGGAGTACCCTGGCTGTCCCCTAGGTGTCCCTGGGGGTGTCCTGCCTTCCCCTCGGTGTCCCTGGGGGTGCCCTGGCTTTCCCCTCGGTGTCCCTGGGGGTGCCCTGCCTGTCCCCTCTGTGTCCCTGGGGGTTCCCTGGCTGTCTTTAGGCTGCCCTGGCTGTCCCCTAGGTGTCCCTGGGGGTGCCCTGGGTGTCCCTGGAGTGCCCTGGCTGTCCCCTTGGTGTCCCTGGGGGGGCCCTGGCTGTCCCCTAGGTGTCCCTGGGGGTGCCCTGCCTGTCCCCTAGGTGTCCCTGGGGGTGCCCTGGCTGTCCTCTAGGTGTCCCTGGGGGTGCCCTGGGTGTCCCTGGGGGTACCCTGGCTGTCCCCTAGGTGTCCCTGGGGGTGCCCTGGCTGTCCTCTAGGTGTCCCTGGGGGTGCCCTGGGTGTCCCTGGGGATGCCCTGGATGTCCCCTAGGTGTCCCTGGCGTTGCCCTGGCTGTCCCTAGGGTGCCCTGGCTGTCCCCTTGGTGTCCCTGGGGGTGCTCTGGCTGTCCCTCGGGTGCCCTGGCTGTCCCCTAGGTGTCCCTGGGGGTGCCCTGGCTGTCTCTGGAGTGCCCTGGCTGTTCCCTAGGTGTGCCTGGGGGTGCCCTGGCTGTCCCCTAGGTCTCCCTGGGGGAGCCCTGGGTGTGCCTGGGGTGCCCTGGCTGTCCCCTAGGTGTCCCTGTGGGGGCCCTGGCTGTCCCTGGGGTGCCCTGGCTGTCCCCTAGGTGGCCCTGGGGGTGCCCTGGGTGTCCCTGGGGGTGCCCTGGAGGTCCCCTAGGTGTCCCTGGGGGTGCCCTCGGTGTCCCTGGTGTGCCCTGGCTGTCCCCTAGGTGTCCCTGTGGGTGCCCAGAGTGTCCCTGGGAGTGCCCTGGCTGTCCCCTAGGGGTCTCTGGGGGTGCCCTGGCTGTCCCGTCAGTGTCCCTGGGAATGCCCTGCCTGTCCCCTAGGTGTCCCTGGGGGTCCCCTTGGTGTCCCTGGGGGTGCCCAGGGTGTTCCTTCGGTGTCCCTGGGGGTGCCCTGGCTGTCCCTGGGGTGCTCTGGATGTCCCCTTGGTGTCCCTGGGGGTGCCCTGGCTGTCCCTGGCGTGCCCTGGCTGTGCCCTAGGGGTCCCTGGGGGTGCCCTGGCTGTCCCTAGGGTGCCCTGGCTGTCACCTAGGTGTCTCTTGGGGTGCGCTGGTGTCCCTCGTGGTGCCCTGGCTGTCCCCTAGGTGTCCCTGGGTGTGCCCTGGCTGTCCCTGGAGTGCCCTGGCTGTCCCCTAGGTGTCCCCTGGGGGTGCCCTGGCTGTCCCCTAGGTGTCCCTGGGGGTGCCCTGCCTCTCCCCTAGGTGTCCCTGGGGGTGCCCTGGCTCTCCCCTAGGTGTCCCTGGGGGTGCCCTGGGTGTCCCTGGGGGTGCCCTGGCTGTCCCCTAGGTTTCCATGGGGGTGCCCTGGGTGTCCCTGGGGGTGCCCTCGCTGTCCCTGGGGTGCCCTGGCTATCCCCTAGGTGGCCCTGGGGGTGCCCTGGGTGTCCCTGGGGTGCCTTGGGGGTGCCCTGCCTGTCCCCTAGGTGTCCCTGGGGGTGCCAGGCCTGTCCCCTAGGTGTCCCTGGGTGTGCCCTGGCTGTCCTTAGGGTGCCCTGGCTGTCCCCTAGGTGTCCCTGGGGGTGACCTGCCTGTCCCCTAGGTGTCCCTGGGGGTGCCCTGGCTGTCCCCAGGGTGCCCTGGCTGTGCCCTCGGTGTCTCTGGGGGTGCCGTGGCTGTCCCCTCGGTGTCCCTGGGGGTGCCCTGGCTGTCCCTAGTGTGCCGTGGCTGTCCCTAGGTGTCCTGGGGGTGACCTGGGTGTCCCTGGGGGTGCCCTGGCTTTCCCCTCTGTGTCCCTGGGGGTTCCCTGGCTGTCTTTAGGGTGCCCTGGCTGTCCCCTAGGTGTCCCTGGGGGTGCCCTGGGTGTCCCTGGAGTGCCCTGGCTGTCCCCTAGTTGTCCCTGGGGGGGCCCTGGCTGTCCCCTAGGTGTCCCTGGGGGTGCCCTGCCTGTCCCCTAGGTGTCCCTGGGGGTGCCCTGGC